>NC_080047.1:35569643-35677143 GCF_026212465.1 Amaranthus tricolor
ACGTGGTACACCTCCCTTTCAAGGGGAAGTATCCACAACTTTGCCCAACTAGAAGGAAAATTCCTAGGTCACTTTGTAGCATCCAGAAGGCAGGAAAAATCAAACTTCCACCTACTTAGCATAACGCAATTGGAAGGAGAATCTATATCATCATATTTGAAAAAGTTCCACGAGGCGGTATTGGAAGTAACTGATTTGGAAGAGTCAGTCGCATTAAACGCCCTGATCAATGGAACAAAGGCTCAAAGGCTGAAGTTCCAGTTGGTCGAGAGTCAAGTGAAGACATACGCGGAGGCCATGAAGCAATGTCAAAGCTATGTCACGGCCTCCGAGATATGCCAGGCACATGACCCCAAGAAACGAAGGTAAGAAAAGAAGGATCCAATATCCAATCATTCCTCAAGGAACAGAGAGGAACATTCATTAAGGAGGGATAGAAACTACTTGCCGCATCGTTCAAAACCTCCGTCAGATATGGGGCCTCCGCGATCCAGACACGCATATGTCGCTGAAGGGGAGTCCAGGACGCGGAATTTACTAGATGGAGGTAACGATCCGATGTTCAACCGGAACAGGAAGGACATATTCTTCGCCGTCCAGGATCAGTTGCCAACTCCACCTCCTACTACCACCCCCTCTGATCGACGCAACTACAATATGTGGTGTGATTACCACAAAGAACACGACCACACTTTGGCCCAATGCCGCGAACTCAAACGTATCCTACATCAACTGGCCGATGAGGGAAAACTGTCCAGGTTCATCAACCGGAAGGACTATGACGCTAGAAAAGAAGCGGAAAGAAGGCCGTGGAATCAAAGACGCAGATCCCCCAAGAAGGATGAGGCCAGGCGCGAAAGTTCCAACACACAAGGAACTATCAACATGATTTTTGGAGGATACATTAAAGAATATCCTACCATCCGCGCCGCAAGAAATAGCGTCCACACTCTGCTAAAAGGGCCTCCAAAAGCCTCATCAAGCGGACCAACCATGAGGTTTGATGCCACTACCTCCCAAACGCTGCAACAACCACATACTGACCCTCTGGTGGTTACCCTCAAAATTTGGCAAATGAAAGTCAAAAGGGAATGCCTGAGAAAAATAAAGTTTGAAGAAAAGCACTTACAACCCCTCGATAAACCCTTGATCGGGTTTGGGGGAAGTCAGGTCATTCCACTAGGAACGATCATTCTCCCCGTGCGGGTAGGGGAAAGAAATGAAAGCAGAACCGTGCCTATACAATTCACGGTGGTGGATCTCACATTCCCCTACAACGCCATCATGGGGCTTCCACTCATCAACAAGATCAAAGCCGCAATCTTTTCTCATCAAGTCCTGCTACAATTTGAGCGGGATGATGGATAAGTGAGTATCCTCAAAGGGGATCAGGTGATGGCACTCCAATGCCTCATCAACATCTTAAAGCGAGGAGCTGCCATCACCCCCTCCAAAAGAGAAAGGGAAGAAGATTCCCCGACTGTCATGAGCGTGTATCTAGAGAACTCTAACACGCACGAAAGGCCTCACCCCATAGAGCGATACGAGGAGGTAGACATGTTAGGAGGAAAACGCATCAAGATCGGGAAAGATCTTCCTGGCCTGGTCAAACAAGATATCATGGCCACCCTCACCGAGTTCCGCGACGTCTTTGCTTTTTCCACTGAAGAAATGCCTGGCATCCCTACAAGCGTCATGTGCCACAAACTCGACATAAAACCAGGCTACAAACCCGTAAAGCAAAAGCTGCGACATCAAGGGAAAGAGCGAATAGAGGCCGCCCGAGAAGAGGTGGAGAAGTTGCTGAAAGCCGGATTCATCAGAGAATGCAAATACTCCGATTGGCTCTCCAACGTTGTTCACGTCAAGAAACCAAATGGAAAGTGGAGGATGTGTGTTGATTTTACAGATCTAAACAAGGCATGCCCTAAGGACGATTATCCTCTCCCCAAGATAGATCGTTTGGTGGATTCCACGGTAGGCCACGGCCTACTGAGTTTCATGGATGCTAACGCAGGTTACCATCAAATCCCGTTAGCCCTTGAAGATCAGACGCACACAGCATTCATTACAAACACCGGCGTGTACTGCTACAAAGTCATGCCTTTCGGGCTAAAAAATGCCGGAGCTACTTATCAGAGAATGGTCAACAAGATCTTCCAGTCTCAGATTGGACGAAATTTAGAGGTATACGTGGATGACATGATCACAAAGAGCAAGCAGGCGTCTCAGCATGCCGCGGACTTACGCGAAACATTCATAACCCTCCGAAAACACCAAATGCGACTCAATCCTGACAAGTGCGTGTTTGGAGTCACCGGAGGAAAGTGCCTTGGCTTCCTCGTTGACGAAAGAGGAATAGAAGCAAACCCCGACAAGATCCAGGCAATCCAAGACATGAAATCCCCTAGATCCGTAAAAGAAGTCCAAAAACTAACAGGATGCGTAGCTGCCTTAGGGAGATTTCTATCCAAGTCCGCGGACAAATGCTCGCCTTTCTTCAAAACCCTCAAACAAAACAAGTTCGAATGGACGAGAGAAGCCGAAGAATCCTTCCGGCAGTTAAAGGAGCACCTGTCCTCTTTGCCAAAACTAGTTTCTCCCATCAACGGGGAAAAGCTGGTCTTATATGTCTCGGTCTCCGAATACTACCTATCAGGATTACTAGTCGCCGAAAGAGAAAAAAAGCAATTCCCCCTATACTACGTAAGTCACGCCTTTCGAGGATCCAAAGGGAACTACAGCGAAGTAGAGAAGGTCTTATTTGCAATCGTGATGGCGAGCAGGAAATTGAAGCCATACTTCCAATCCCACTAGATCATCGTCCGAACCAGCCAGCCTTTGAAAAAGATTCTGGAGGGAAAAAAAAATCGAGCCGCGTCACTGATTGGGCTAATCAACTTGCATATTTCGGCATTGAATATGAGCCACGGACAGCAATCAAAGCCCAAGCCCTTGCTGACTTCATTGCCGAGAGCACTATCCCTCCTCATCCTGAACCCAATCAAGAATGGAGGTTGTATGTAGATGGGTCCTCAACACAATCAGCAAGTGGAGCCGGGCTCCTGATTGTATCTTCCGCCGGGGTCCGTATGGAAAGAGCGGTCAGATTCGAGTTCGCAGCCTCCAACAATGAGGCAGAATACGAAGCATTACTCATGGGGCTCAAAATCTACTATGAGGTAGGGGCTAAAGTATTATCCACTTTCTCTGACTCCCAACTAATAGTCGAACAAGTGAACGGGGAGTTCGAAGCCAAGGATGATAGCATGAAGATGTACTTGCAACAAGTAAGAGAATTTGTCAAAAAATTCGACAAATTCACATTGGTCCACATCCCAAGATCCCAAAATGCACAAGCCGATTCCCTAGCAAAACTCGCCAGCTCAGCCGAAACATCCACGGCTCGCGATATTATCTGGGAAGTACTTCCTAACCCCAGCATCAACTTCATGGTTAACACCATTGATAGATCAGAAATGTGGATGGAGCCATACATCAAATATTTACAAAACCAAACACTCCCTCAAGACGAGAATCAGGCAAAAATACTCCAAAAGAAGGCTAGATGGTTCGAACTCCACGAAGGAACGCTCTATAAAAAGTCATATACCCATCCCCTTTTAAAATGCGTTTCTCCTAAAGAAGGAAACTACATCCTTCGCGAAATACACGAAGGCGGATGCGGAATACATCAGGGAGTACGAACTGTCATCGGCAAAGTCCTCAGAAGCGGATATTATTGGCCCTCGCTCAGGGGTGACGCGGAAGCACTGATCAAACGATGCACCGAGTGTCAGTACCATTCAAAGATAGGAAGGAAGCCCTCTAACTACTTGTCTGCCATGCAGGTTGTCCTGCCTTTTGACAAGTGGGGTATAGATCTCCTTGGCCCCTTTCCCCCGGCGAAGGGACAACGCAAATTCATTATTGTGGCTATTGATTACTTCACCAAGTATGTGGAAGTAGAGACCCTTAGCTCAATCACAGACAAGCAAGTCTGTCAATTCATATGGCGAAACATCATCACAAGATACGGTATACCTCGTGTGATCATCACCGACAATGGGAAACAATTTTTCAGTAAGAACACAATAGAGTACTGGGACAGGTTCAACATTCAAATCCGATTCAGCTCAGTATGTAACACCCCGATATTTTTCCGATATATTAAATGATTTACTAGTATTATTATTATTATTATTCTTTTTAGAAGGGTATATATTTTTTTTTATTATTTATTTTGTTAGTGGGTTAGATCATGAGATTTCAACTTTTAAGGCAATTAAAACCATTTTAAGCCCGAACCTTTTTTTTCCTAATCTATCTTTAATTTCAAAAAAAAAAATAAAAATAAATAAATAAAAGAGGGATGTGAAGAGTTGGCCGGCCATATGGGGTAAGTTGGGGGATTTGTAACCTCTTGAAGAATATTGAAAGATTAAGAATTATTGCCTTGCATAATTGTTTCCTTAAATTCCTTAATTCCTTTATTTCCTTAATCTCCTAATTACCTTAGTCTCATCATTAGCATTCTTCTTTCAAAACTCTTAGAAAACTCAAGGAAAAAAATATATTCTTCTTCAATCTCCTTCTACTCACGCCTAGTATCATACTCTTGTTCATCAATTGGTGTTTTGTTCTTGTGCAAATTGTGAGTAAATTCTTAACCTAGTTTTATTTTTAAAGTTTTAATTTATATTTCTATGATTTTTTTTATGTGTGTTATTTTATAATTTATGATTTGTTTATGATTTAAAATTCATGTATGAAAGTATGATGTATTTTTCTATCTAAATTAATGTATGGTTTTAGGGTTTTAGATATGTTTATATGGGTGTGAAGGATTTGTTTGATGGATGATTGAAATATATATATATATATATAAAAATGGATGCTCATAGAAAAAATGTATGTGGTGTTAGAAATTTATTTTTATTAATAAATAGGAGGAATTTATAATGTTGGTAGAGAAATATACATGTATATATGTGATGTGTATGTGTGTGTACATTTGTGTAAAAAGAATTATTTTTGAGGAAAAAAAAAATAATTAATTAAAATTTATTTTGTAGAAGATCATGAAAATTATGTAAATATTGTTGTTTAGATTTAATAGGAAATAAAGCATTGAAATTTATATTTTTGTGATATAAAAAAATGAAATGACAAAATCCCGTAGGTTTTGAAAATGGTGAAAAAAATGTGTTTTTGGAACATTTTTTGCTTTGAAATTAAGTTAAAAATACTTATACTATGTTATAAATTATGAAAATTGGTACCCGGAGGTTTTGACGCCTTCCGGACGCAACGGTGAAGTCGGATTTTCAGTTTGACAGTTTTAAGTTGAGTTTCGGACAGATTATATAGGCTGTCCTGTTTTGTGCATTTACCATGTTATAGTATGTGATGGATGTTCATGTTGTGTGTAGTATTCTAGGTATGGGTGTAATTGTATATGTGTGTTATGGATGATTTGAGGAAAATGTGTATGTGTGCTTATTTCCCGAATACGATTGAACCTTGTAGGAAGTCGATTCGTGACCGGGAATTGATTAAGACGCTTGTGAGTTGGTTATCTTGCTTAAGGTATGTACACGCAGCGAAGTTCGCATTAATCCGATGTATCATATAATAATGGTATACAAAAGTAAAGTATGGATATATAGTACGAATAATGTTATCTTTCGAATAAATAATTTTGATACATTGTTTTGATAAGCAGAGGTAGTATGACCTCACTAACCTTAAAGTGGACGTAGTATGACGTCAATTGGTGGAAATGAATTACTCGCGGTATATGGGGGCATTATGAGCCACCGCAGGGGTATGCATACTTAACCATAGGCACCGAAGTAAGGCGAGTGTCTATGGTAGAGACTTGCTTAGGGGTTAGCTCCCCCTAATGTAATGTCTCACTTATGGAGATTGGAGTGTACCGGCAGTATGGCTGGATAGTACAGCAGTATGGCTGACTAATCTTTACATGAAAATAATTATTCTTTATTAGCATGATCGAAGCGTACTGTTCTGTGAATTGACAGCTATTAAATTAAAACTTTCTCTTGTGTTATTATTTACTTGATATGCGACGATTGCTGACGTGTACTTTTGGTCTTAACGACCCTGCGATGATGTTGTTTCTTATCTGGGCAATGACTAGCAGTAAGTTAAGTTGCAGGTTTGGGGAGTGAGGATTGAGGATTGACCCTTGAAGAAATAAATCATTAGGATATAGAAGTCTTGATAAGAACTTCAAATTAAGTTTAAAGAACATTTGGTTTTATGAGGCGATTTTCGTTCTCAAGTTGTAATAAGTAGATTTAACTTTCCGTGCTTATCCGCTGCTAAAAATTTCTTATATCTAGTAATTCATAATAACACTAATAGAACTCGATCCGCAAGCTTTTCTTAATTTCAAATCCGTTTTAACTGCCTTCTAACATCCCGGTTTGACTCGGATAATATTTATCTCGTTTTTAAAAGGGTCATCTTCTCTTTTCGTACGACCCGAGTTATTCCGAGATGTTACACAGTATCTCGACCACAAACCAATGGCCAAGTCGAATCAGCAAACAAGGAGATTTTGAATGGCATCAAAAAGAAAATAGAGGGGGTCAAAGGTGCTTGGGATGAAGAACTACCCGGCATCCTATGGGCAAGTCGAACAACCGTAAAAGAGGCAACATGACATACCCCATTTTCCTTGGTATACGGGTTCGAAGCCGTGCTTCCAGTGGAGATAGGTATACCCTCCACAAGGGTCACCTACTACTCACACAGCAAGAATGAACAATAAAAGAGGGCCAACTTAGATCTGCTTCCAGAAACAAGGGGGAATGCATTGTTAAGGTCCATGGCCCAAAAACAGAAGATGATTCGCAGCTTCAACCGACACGTCAAAACTAAACGCATTCAATTTGGCGACTTCGTCCTCCGCAAAGTTGAGGCCACGGGAAATCGTAGATAAAGGAAAACTAGGGGCCAATTGGGACGGCCCGTTCAAAGTTATCCGTGTCATCAAACCCGGGACGTTCGAACTGGAAGACATAAAGGGAAAGAAATTACCCGTCCATGGAATGGAGATCACCTGAAGAAATACTTCATTTAATGAGATTCGCAAGAGGCCAGTCAATAATCATTAGTTTCATTCCGCAGCATAGTCGCGTTATCATTAGCATTTTTTCAGTGTTTCATTTTCAATATATCAGAAGTTTCATTTTCAGATTATCCAGCTCCAACATTCACAAGTATTCGGTTATATTCTACTTCCTCTATCATTATTGCAAATCTCATTAAAATCAGTAATGTTCATAAGCCGGACCCCTTGAGAGGGGTCCCATAATCAAATTTATTTTAAGTCATCGCGAATCAGTGACATCTATAAGTCGGACCTCTAGAGAGGGGTCCAAAGATTGAAACTGTGTCCTAAGTAAAAATTCTCCCCCATCAGTAACATCGACAAGTCGGACCCCTAGACTGGGGTCCCAAGATCAAAAATTAATCTAAGTTAAAATCAATGCTTTCTATTAATCCAGCAGGTGTTAGTGACATCCACAAGTCGGACCCCCTGGAGAGGGGTCCAAATATTGAAATTGTTCCAAGTCAATTTCCGCTGCATCACTCCCCATTTCTGGTCGAAGGAAACCGCGGCCTGTGAGTTAGAATCGGAAACACTCCAAACATTCATAGCAAAATATCTTGAAATCGGAGAGAATCATTGATCAAAAATATATACAGAAAGAATCAGAATAATTCGGCTCAAAAATATAATTCAACTCAAATTACAAAGTTTGGTCAACAAATGTAACAAGTTTTCATTACAACTTCAAAAATACTAAACATCATCCAGGAAGGCGTCAACATCTCCCTCAGGATCTTGAGGCGGTAGTTGAGGGGACCTAGCCACTCCCTCGCCGAGGCTCGGAGTGAAGCTTATAAATTCTTCAACATTAAATGGCTCCACTTCGATCTCGGATAATTCCTTAGATAAGCCCTGGAGATTTTTGCCCTCGTCGATCAGCAGATTGGATAAATCTAAACATAAACTCTCCAACTTGGAGAGCGTCAAGTTCTCGGGGACATCCGAGGCTGAGGGAGGAGAGAGAGATAGTTTATCCAAATCAAGGCATAATGCCTCCTTTTCAGCCGCAATATCAACTCTCACCGACCAAGCCCTCTCCTCCTCCACGTCCCAATTGGGGTCCACCAGCACCGCTGACTCCCGCTCCAAAATCGGAGCTAGGTTAGCCAAAGCTTCGTCTCCCTTTTGATTAGCCTTCTGTTGGAGAGAATCGAAGTCGACGCCTAACTCCGCAGCAGCCAGATGGTACTTCTCGAAACTAATCATGGAACCGGCACCCACCATCTCCGTAGTCAGATCTCCCAAGAAACTTGACGCCTCAGGCTCATCTGAGGTCAACCAATCCCTTGCTATCCGTGATCTCCTCTCCAAGCAAAGCTTATATATTCTTGCCGCGGATAGCAAGGATTGGAATTTATCCAGATCATCCGACACCTGATGCAGGAGTGACTGATTTTGTCGAACCAGCCTGGCGTGAATGTCCATCAGGTGCCCGATTTCGTGGCCGAGGGTGGCAGATAGGTTTGAAGCCGCGTCCAAACTACCGACGGTCCCCTCTAGCTGCTTCCTGGCCTTCTCTCGCCATTGTTCTGTTCTGACTAAGCGTTCCTTTAGTTCGACGCACTTAGCTAGTTTTTCTTTTAAGCACGGCAGCTCCTCAAGATCCTCCCTCAGCCTCTTAAGCTCCTCCTCCTGTTCATTACAGTGAGAAGTTAGGGCCGCCAGGGTCTCCCTGTCCGCGGTACTCTGACGGCTGAGATTCAACTCGAACGATAACCTCAAGAATGTCTGCCCAAAAAGAAATCAAGTCAGAAGATTATCCAGTCTTCCCATTCAACAGAGTATGAAAAAATATAATGTCATACCTCAGCCACAGAGGCCTGGAGTTGGCGAACCCTGTCGATAGCGGGCAGGGACTCTAGATGTTCAACGTCCTTCCTGCCGATCAGTTGGGATGTCGCCCTATGAAAACGGGTAATCATACCCTTATGACCCAGTTCGTTGAAGAGGGTATCATGCTGGAAGGGTAAGACTTCCCTGCGACGATACACCTCCTCAATCCACGGTTTTGGGGCCGTTGATGACTCCCCCGCCTTCTCCTTGCCCTTGTGGGAGATGGGCGCCTCACCCAGGGGAATTGACGTCTCCCCTTCCGCCGACCTCGCCTGTAGAGGTATGGCAGTCCGTATGGTATCCAGGGAGGCCCTTTTGGCAGCGCTCTCCCCGTGGGAAGAAGAGTCTCTCTTTCTCTTCCTCTCCTTCCCACTCTTCTTTTTCACTTCCTTCATCTTAGGAGGGATCACCCTCTTAGATTCATCAGGAATGTGAGCTCTCTTCCTCTCCTCGAGGAGCCGGAAAGCCTCCTCTTCGCTGGGCACCTCTTCCAGCCCTTTCTCTACCGTTGCCGAGTCCTACAAGAGAAAAAATTAGAAAAAATCCCTCATAGTTCGAAAAAATATGAATTTATACCTTTGGAGGAAGAGGTAGAGGTTTTTCTGCGGCCCGTTGATTGGCCCCCTAAGCAAATCGCATGACGCTGAACTTCTTCATCAGGTCAGGATTTTTTCTCTCAGATTGTCCTTGGCTATCCCTGAAAAATCAAGAGTTAGAAAATAGTAAACCTGTGATAAAAAGGGAAGGAGCCGACAATCCTTACTCCGATCGATAGCCAAGCTGATGCCGAATGCCGAGAGGAGGTTCTCATTCTCCAACTCAGGACGACCTGGTATCCAGTTGAGTTGGACGTTCATGGGCTTCCTACCCAATTGAACGTCCATCTTTACATACTCAATTATCACCGCATCAGTGAATGAACACTGCGGGACTCCATTATTGAAACCCGAAAGGTTGGGTTTGATGTCGAAGGAGGTTTTAATGTTCCAACCCCCTGAATTGTATAAATAAGAAAACTTCGTCCTGTATCCCTTTTGGTTATCAGGGAAGGTCGTGGACTATCTTCAGCC
The DNA here is from genome assembly GCF_026212465.1 of Amaranthus tricolor. Lineage (NCBI taxonomy): Eukaryota > Viridiplantae > Streptophyta > Magnoliopsida > Caryophyllales > Amaranthaceae > Amaranthus > Amaranthus tricolor. The sequence goes on from NC_080047.1 coordinate 35,579,691, forward strand.
CACGACGGTGTGTGAAAGTTATCCAGCCGCAGCCGTATGATTGAGAATTACATAAGCGGACTCTAAATATATATATCTAAAGGCGGTAAGTGTTGGTGGCACGGCCAAAACTTTACATAAAATCAAAAATGCCAACATACAACCCCAAGCATTAGGGTATAATTCGGGCACAGAAATATTCAAAAAATCTAATACCTCTCTGAAAAAGGGATGAAGAGGAAACCTAAGTCCTAATTCAAAAGAAGGAAAATATACAGCTATACAGTGTGGGGGAGGAAACCTAACGGTGTCATAATTCCCCGGTGTAATAATGTTGATATCATCTTTCAAACCCCACTTTAGAGAGATGGCGTCCCGACGCTTGTCCAAATCTCTTTTGGTCTATAAATCTATGAAATAATTGAGGGGCCCGCCGCTTGGGATGTAAAATGGAGGAGGAACCGGCGCTGCGCTTTCCCTTCTTGAGGACTCGGATGATCCTTCGATCTTTTCCATATCTACATACAATAACCCTTCCAGGTCAGGAATTATTCGCGGCAAGCAATTGGGAAAGAAAGCAATGCTCACTTCCCAAAGAGCAGTTTTCATTATCTTCGGTGTGTATATGGGGGATACAGATGACTCATCCCCGACCTTTATTGATTCTCACCGAACTACTATCCTCCGAATCATTCATTAGCAACCCCTCTTTATTAAAACGTCTACATACTACCAAAGGAATTTCCATCGGGTTAGCAGAGTTAATGTCCAAATTAGCTATTGTCTCATGAGTAGCCGCGACATCCATATTAACGATAGTCATAAAGTAGTAGGCGAAACTTGTAAAGAATAATGGCTAATTTCATAAAACTAATTCAAAGCTTTAAACATGCAAGAACACGAAGAACAATTTAAAGAATAATTTGAAAAAATTCAAGAATTTGAGAAAAGATTTGAATACCTTGAAGAAATTTTGAAGATTTGTCAGAAATTTGATGAAGTTCTGTCAGAACCCTTGAAGATCTTCGAGATATTTGTCAGAAGTTTGAAGGAGGGTTGAAGGTTGTCAGAGCGTTTCTCTCTACTTTCTCTTTCTAGCGACTTGTAGAAATGAGGGAGTTAATGAAGGTTAGGTGAGAGGGAACAGTTCCAACAACCCTATTTATTGCAGCAATAAATGCTCAACCTCAAACCTAAACACCCCTTAAACGAGAAGTGGAATCCCCAAACTAAAACCGGGAAGTCGACAGGTCGGACCCTTAATGAAGGGGAAATATGAAAAATTTTTCTAAGTATCAGATCTTGATTATGTCTGGGGAGTTGATAAGTCGGACCCCCAAGGTGGGAGAAAATGTCAACAAATTCTCTAAGTTATCAAATATTCTCCTGAAGCCGTGGGGTCGATAAGTCGGACCCTGAATCACACCCCAAGATAAACAGAAATTATTCCAAGTATAAAGGATGTCCGTATGGTGGATAAGTCGGACTCCTAGGTGCCCCCAATTATTGTGCAAAAATTCTAAGTATGGGAGAATCCTCATATTTTCCGTATAATCGAAGAAACGGACCTTTGTGATCATTCCGCGTCCTAGAAGAACAAGGGGCTTGTTAAGACGAGAAAAATTGTTCAAGTATTTTTGTCTTTCCACAACGTCGATAAGTCGGACTCCCCTAGGTCCCTCAGTGAAGAATAAAAAATGTAAGTGTAAACCTAAGCCGCGTCATCAACTCACGTGATTTGTTGTATGGCGAGTCAACTCACTCTTGCCACGGCATGATACCTTCCCAAGATTCCACGGCTTATGACACGACAACGAGAAGGAAGATAGAACAATAAAACCCGTAACTTGTCCGTGAGGTTGACAAGTCGGACCCACTTTGGTGGTAGTCTCGTTCAAAAATATTCCAAATCTCTGAAGTTCCGCGACTTCAGATTAAAATAATAAGATAAAACAAAATATGGTAATTTCATCCGTGTAGTAGACAAGTCGGACCCTCCTTAGGGGCTATCTTGTTCCAAGATATTCTAAGTATTGGGGTTTCCGCGGCATTAAAGAAGCATAAACCAGGATCAAGCTTCCACTACATTTTTGCTGCTGAATGATATAGATGGATAGGGATATTCCGCGGCATGCTTCAAGCCGCGGCTCAATTGGCATTATTCGTTTCTCTTTAACTTGGAGCGTCTCATACAGCTATTTTAAAAAGGTCATAACCTTTTCGCTACGACTCGGAATTCGACATGTGAACAGTCGATTCGAAGCTTGTGAGCCCAATTTTCAGAATCCGCCCAAAGATCTGCCCAATTATGAACATATTCATCTTCTTAAGTATCCGAACGCTCTCTACGGTCATATCCCTTCATTAACGCTAAAGTGTTTTGGTAGAAGCTCATCGTTTCCGCACAAAGAAGGATATTTCAAGTCGTTGGGGCTCCCTTTTCATATCATCCTTCATGCGTGGGGATAAATGTCATGGTATCACTTATCTAATTTACTTATTTATTTAAATTATTAATGTGATATTACCCTAATGCCCTTTGACCTTTCGTGTTGACCTTGACTTTTAGTCAATGGGCTTTTTCTGAATTATCCAAACTCTTTAGTTGGCCCAAGAGCAAGTAATCCTCAAAATACCCTAACTTCCTCTGGGAGGTAACCTCCAGATTGACCCAACTTCCCTTTTGACAACTACCATTTACTCTTCATTCACTGGTTCTCCTTCTTTTGATGCTGATAACCGCCCACTACCCCCATGATAATCAACCTCCTCTCTGAAATAACTTCCCTTCCATCATTATAAATAAAGACAACCATCAGAGAGGAAGGGAATATCTAAGAATAACCTTCTTAATATCCTTACACACATTTCATCAGCCTACCAAAATACAAGCAATCTCAACCCCAATATCTTTGTTCCTGCATTCAATCTATAATCATTTATTTTTCAATAATCTCACATCCCCGTTTTAACTTGAGCGTCGGAGGGGTTTTCCGGGAGATCACCCCCTGGACAAGGCTAACGTGTTGTGTTTCAGGGATTCAAGTCGCTTCTTCCACGAATCGTAGCTCCTGATAACGCTTCCACTTACGATATTTCAAGTGTTTTCCACTTCCTCGTTTCATTACCGAAACATATATATTTGTTTATTATAATTCTTCGAGTGTATATTGGTGATGAATTTATGGTGATTATTTGTTGATTTCAATTGTGTATATTAGAAAGGAACATTATGCATTGGTTTATTAATAAAACGAAAAAAAAGAAAAAAATACCCATTATATGCTGCGGTTCACAAAGAACTGCAGCATATAATATGGTTTTGTGCTGTAGTTTTGAACCGCGACATTTATAATTGTCTATCTGCTGCTAGCACTAATGCTTGGGGTCAAAATCGCAGCATATAAAGGCCAAAAAATCATAGCACTTGATGTTTTTTCCGCTAGTGATGTATGTCTTTTAGAAAATGTCTAATTATTTACAAGATTGTCACTCGAATATGTACACTATATAAGCTTTTATGTACACTTGTTTTCAGTTTTCACCATTTTAGTTTATTTGCTGTTATCAACAATGAGTAAGTTTTTCAGTTTTTTGTCTCTTCAAACGTTATGACATTGTCTTTTTTTGTTCATTGTTACTAACAACAAACAAAATATTTTATTTTGTTCACTGTTAGTAACTACGAACTACCTAACCTTAGACTCGGACACAATAACGTTTATTTCGAGAATTAAAATTTTTCAAAGCTTATTTTGTTTTAAAAGCTTATTTATAGTTTATTATCTTAAAATATTGTTAACAATGACTCTTTTCTATGGGGACAAACTTTAGTTTTGTCTTGTTAACCATGAAATTTGGTCGTTCGTCACAAACTTGCCCCAAACGGTCATACAAATTACAATGACCTAGATAATCGAACGTTCGATGGGTATTTCTTTTCAACATTTTTGTCATGTGTCACATGCGGATTGGCTGCTTCAAAAGGCAAGGACAACTGCTTAGTGCTGACGCGTGTAATCTGCTCCTCTTTCCCATTGGGCCGCGTGGCGAGTTGCGATTGGCTTATAAATTGTTGCCATTTATTTTTTAAACAACTAATTTCTCAATTAAATAAATTTCAAAAAAAAAATATCAACGCTCATGTTTAATGGTGATCTATAAAATAAGACAAATTTTGATACATATTTACATATTTTAAGAAATCCTTATTTTCTTAGTTATTTTCTACCTTTTTATTTAAAAAACATAAAAAATCTCCAAATATAAAAAAATTTATGGATTCATTATCAAATATCGAAAAGAAATCCAAGTTAAAAAAATTACAAAAAAAAGATACTAGTTTAATTACTAATAATGTCTATATTCGCATTGTAATTTTTATTTGAAATTAATGAATTTTTATTAATTACTATTGATGTCTACAAATTTAAATAATCAACTTTAAATTTATTTTATTAAAAAATATTAGCTTTTATTATTTATTTATTTTACTTAAATTAAATAGTAAATTTATTTTATATAAATAAAAATTGTATTAACTTTACACATGATAATTGTATTAACTTCATTAGTAAGGATGCTTTTGTAAACCCATACTAAAACCCTACCTTTCCCACTCCCTCTTAACCCGGCGACTGAAACCCCCAACCCGCCGCACCAGCAGCTGCTTCCCTACCCACCGGTGCCACGACGCAGCATCCACGACACCGGAAGCAGCCACGCACCGTCAACAACTGTTCCCATCTGCCGCCGGCCTTCTACTACGCCTGGGTAAATTTTTTTTTTTCCTTCTGTTCCTCATGATTTGTTGATACAAGCTTTTGTTCAAAATGATTTGTTGAAGCTTTTGTTCATCATGATTTGTTGATACAACTCCTTTGTTAAACTTACTTGAGAAATTCCATGAAATCTATTCCTTCTTCCCTCTTTTCTTTAGATGTTTCAATTTCATTTCTCGTTGTTTCGTTCTTTTCGTTTTGATAATTAGTCTTCATTTTTAGTCTTTCTTTTTTATTTTTTGTGTTTAATTGCAAATGTTTTTTTACTAGTAGTACATGTTTTTTGCTGCCCTAATTATTCCCTGTTTTGATTGAATTGAATTTGATGTAATGTTATTTTTTGATCTCATATATCTGTTGAAAGCTAAGTGTTGTATTTCCAATCAAGTTTGAAGATTGTTAAGATTTGTAATTAATCTTTATGTTTTTGATTTTATATTTCTGTCATTCCAATTCCCAAACCGGCAAACCCTTGGGAATTAATGTTTTTAAGGCATCTGACACTGAAGCCCTTTCATGCCGGTTATTCAGTGGTGGTTCATCATGATTTGTTGATACAAGCTTCTGTTCAAAAGTGGGGGTGTTTGGTTTGTAGCTTTTTCATTGGCTTTTTGGTTAACTTTTGATTTGTTGGTCCACTTTTTCTCTATTAAATAGCCAACGGCCAATACTTAATTTTGCCAAACATCATAAAAACCTGGCCTTTTCGGCGAGCTCAAAAGCCGAAAAAAACCACCAACATTGCAAATGTTTTTTTACTAGTAGTACATGTTTTTTGCTGCCCTAATTATTCCCTGTTTTGATTGAATTGAATTTGATGTAATGTTATTTTTTGATCTCATATATCTGTTGAAAGCTAAGTGTTGTATTTCCAATCAAGTTTGAAGATTGTTAAGATTTGTAATTAATCTTTATGTTTTTGATTTTATATTTCTGTCATTCCAATTCCCAAACCGGCAAACCCTTGGGAATTAATGTTTTTAAGGCATCTGACACTGAAGCCCTTTCATGCCGGTTATTCAGTGGTGGTTCATCATGATTTGTTGATACAAGCTTCTGTTCAAAAGTGGGGGTGTTTGGTTTGTAGCTTTTTCATTGGCTTTTTGGTTAACTTTTGATTTGTTGGTCCACTTTTTCTCTATTAAATAGCCAACGGCCAATACTTAATTTTGCCAAACATCATAAAAACCTGGCCTTTTCGGCGAGCTCAAAAGCCGAAAAAAACCACCAACACTTTCGGCTGGTCAAACAAGACAACTAAAAAAGCCAACAATCAACACCTAACAACCAATTGCCCACCTCCTTAATTCTGTTTTTAAGGCTTCACTTTTCCAATTGCAGTTGAACATTTGTAGTTAAATTGTTCTTCAAGTTGTACAAAGCACAAATTGTTTAAGTAAGAATTGTTCTTGTTCTTGTTGTTAAATTGTTCTTCAAGTTGTACTAAGTTCTTAAATTGTTCTTCAAGTTTTGCCATTTTGTCTAGGGTTTTAGTTAAAACTTGTACCTTGATATTTTCTTGTTACAAGTATTTGTTATATATATATATATATATATATATATATATATGTGTGTGTGTGTGTGTGTGTGTGTGTTTGTGTGTATATGTCTCTTTACTTGTTAAAGACATCATAAGAAGTTTTGGTGATATTATTTAATGTTATGTAACCTAATTATTACAAACTTTTAATATAGGAAATGACTTTAAATAAGGCATGAGTCAAAGTGAAAGATTGTTCTTCCTTTCATTATGTAAATGGTGTTGATGAGTTTCTAAATTTTACTTTTTCCAAAGTAAGAGAAGATGATAGAGAGAGTACTACTATTAGGTGTCCTTGTAATAGTTGTTGCAATATATTTCTTAAAAAGATGTGATGTAAGATTAGACTTGCTTAAGAGAAGAATGTATGAAAAGTATACTTTTTGGGAACTTCACGGGAAAAAATTAGTTGAATCAAGTGATGGGGATAATGTTAATGGGTCGAATGACACTAATAGTGGTTTCACAATGCTGCAACTTGCATGTGGAGTAGGTGCTTTGAATGTTGGGAGTGTTGAAGAGGTTTTAGATAATGTTGAGGAGTCCGAGGAACCGAATGCAAATGCAAAACAACTTTTCAAACTTCTAGAGGAGTACCGAGAACCATTAACAATGCATGGTACAACAATGTCTAAGTTGTTATACATTGTTAAATTATTACATTTAAAGGTTTTGAATATTTGATGTGATAACTCTTTTGATAGTTTGTTCCAATTAGAATGTCAAGGCTGTGGAGCTAACCTTCCAACTTCTTATTACGAGGCTAAGAAACTCATTGAGAATTGGGCCTTGATTATTATAAGATTGATGCTTGTGAAAATAATTGTATTTTTTGTTGGAAAGAGGATGAAAAATTGATTAAGTGTCTCGCTTGTGGTTTATCAAGATGGAAACAAGAAAAGGAAGGCTCTTTTAAGGGGAAAAGATGTCTAGAAAAGTTCTAAGATATTTTCCATTGAAGCTTAGACTACAAAGATTGTACATATGTAGAAAGTCCAGGGCCGGCTAAATAGTGGGAGCTCCATAAGCTACAGCTCAGGGCCTCGATTTATAGGGGGCCTCATATTTTTTTCCAGAAAATATTAGTTAGAGGAATAGCAAGTATTCAAGAGAATTGTGAATTGAAGAACTAATGGTTACAATTGATTTAACGGGATGTTGACGATTATTGTTTCTCATTAACCGACGGACATATTAAAAATGAGGCAATGAATATTAGAAAGAAATATTGGTTCCTTGTAATTATAAAAAGTTTTAAATTTTTTAATATATAGATAAACACATTTACAAAAACTCAAAATGTAATAGAACATAATTTTAGTTTTTAGGGGCCCATAATTTATATTTTGCTCAGGGCCTTTGAAATGTCGTAGACGGCTCTGGGAAAGACATCTAAAGACATGCATTGGCACAAAGAATGGGATGCTTCTAAACATGTAGATTCAATGATTGTGATAGAGTCATAGTTGATGATGCCCTTTCTAGGGTGGAAGAGGATGATATATATTTGGAGGATGACAATGTAGGTGTGGTGGATGATACACTGAGACATCCATCTGACTCGTTTGCATGGAAATCCTTCGATGAGGAGTATAGTGAATTTGTTAAAGAGGTGCGAAATGTTAGACTTGGACTAGCTTGTGATGGCTTTTAGCCTTTCAATAATTCACAACATAGCATATGGCCAGTGGTTCTTATCAGGGCCAGTGAACTGGCTGTGCTAGGTTTCTAGAAAATGGGGCTGCAAGTAACACTGATAAGGTGTCATACGCGTGATATTATCAGCTGCACATTCTTAGCCTCTTGGTAATGTAAGTAATATGTGAGGGAGATGGTCTAGGTTCGATTCCTAGCAAATATAGCTACTAATTTTTTTTGTTTTATCATCCTTTATTTTTCTTGTTTTATCACCCACTAATATTGTTTATTTTAACAGTTGGATTGTTAATAATTTTTTATTGACTTTTTTATTTACATTCTATGTATAGTAGGATCTTTTATTAATTTTTTTTTATTACCGATTATAACTTTTTTACCACTTGCTTATCACAAATTTTGATTGAGATGGTGTCATCGTGAGACACGCCTCATATATGAGTTAAATAGCCCAATAATACAAATTGTCACCATATAGATTTCTTGTTTTGATGTTGTCTCATTGAAAGACAATCTCTCACAATAGTAGTTTCTTACTTATATATATTGACCCTTTGCTATTTTGTTTTATTATTTTGAGACAAATTATGGCATTCATTAATTAAAATTTAGTAATTTGTAATTGATAATAGCACACAATATACACCAAGAAATTATGAACTCGATTGTTAAAAAATGGTTTCTATTATCAAGAATTATTCTATTTTTATATGAATATTTACCTTCAAAACACGTTTTAAATGGGATATATCCATGTTTATGATTTATGAACTGAAAACTTCTAAAATTAACTCTATAAGTTTATACATTTTTCAAATTATCATAAATAGGTGGTATTTCTTATTTGTACTCTTGATGCTAAGTTTTTTAAATTTGTCTTTTTGGCAAATAAACGTATTAATTAAAAAATAAACATTTATATTAATATAATTTATTGAAATCAATAGTTACTAAAAAATTTTATATAAAGAGTGAAGGGCCCGGCGTACGTTATTTGTGCAGGGCCTTCACTTTCTTTGAGACGGCCCTGGTTTTTATCCCTTATATTTTTCCTCCTTGGTTATGCATGAAGCCTTATTCATTTATGCTATCATTACTTATACCTGGCCCAACAACTCCTGAAATTAATATAGACGTGTACCTTCAACCACTTATTGAGGAGTTAAAGGAGCTTTGGGAGGTTGGTGTTGAAACCTATGATGCGTACTTTAAAACAAATTTCATCTTGCTTGCATCACTACTGTGGACTATCAATGACTTTCCTGCATATATAGAAAATAAAGTGGTAGTTCAGAGCTAATGAAAACAAACTAAATGACCCATTTGAAGCTTTAAAATTGCAATTTCAAGGCTTATTTCAAGCCTTAAAGGCACATTCGAGATATTTTTTGTCCTATTATTACTAATCGCCTAACTTATCTTATTCACTTAATTTTTTATTTCATACAGATTGATTAATGGGTTCCTCCAATATCAGAGATATTTTGAGTTGTTTTAGCCCCTCTCTTGATTTTTTTGCCATCACTTGTGGTGATGGCCGGATTAAGGTAAGTATTCAATCATTTTTTCTTATAATTGAATTTGTATAATCCTTTAAAGTTTTAAATATTTTGTTTGCATTAATTTTTCTGGATTTTAGTTGAAATTGTATTATTTTGGTATGTGGGGATTTTGTTAGGGTTCTATGGTATGCTCAAAATAACAATTATTAATTTGGGGAGATTTCAGATATGGGATACAGTGAAAGGGCAGCTTCAGACTGAATTTTCTGATATTGCGTTGAATGATGAGACAAATTTGTTTACTAAGCCGGAAAAAAGAGGTCATCTTTCCATTGATTACACTTGCATGAAGTGGGTGTCCTTTAATAAGAAGGTATTGTTTGAATGAGCTTAAATATTTTAAGTTTATGAAATTTATCCATTTCGAATGTATATATTAATTGGGTGACTGATAGTTTGGTGGGGATTGTTTGTTGCAGAAGAAAAGGAAGCTGGATACATCATTGTTGGTACTAGGAACTGGCAGTGGTGATCTACTGGCATTAGATGTTTCTGCAGGTCAATTAAAGTGGAAAAGCAACGATTGCCATCCAGGGTATGTAGTTTTCGGCTTCTCGCCTGTATAAGACTTTTAAATTATATGGAAATACAGTGAGGAGAAGAGGGTAAGGGAGAAACAATAAATTTTAAGGATGGAAGTATTTTCTGTGGTTAAGTTTTCCAATAATGCTAATGTTATTTGCAGTTATGTTACTGGCTTGCTTGCTTTATTGACTGTTTTTGTTAAGATGCTACGTTAATTGTATATGTGAGAGAGATTGAATTGGCTGCCTAAAGTTCCAGGTTCATGTTTTTTGGTGCTAGTTATTGTGGTCAATTGAAGTCTATTAAGCTTTTGAAACATTTTCTGGAGATTTGTTTGTCATGTAAACCAGTAATAATATTTCGGGTTTCGGCATTTGGTTTTTAAGTTTTTTTTTATCCTGACAAACAAGGTAGTCTCCAATTCAAATGCCTGACATTGTCTGTGAAGCAGGATGTGTGATTGAATACTAGATTTATATCTTCTTTGTTATAGGGCGTTTATTGCTATCACATAATTAATTCTTTGTTGATCTAGGGGAGTTACTGCAATCGCATTTTCTTCACGAGGTTCTTGCATTTATACATCTGGTGCTGATGGAATGGTCTCTGAAGTTGATCCAAATACTGGAAACCTGTTGAAAAGTTTCAAAGCTTCCACTAAATCAGTGTCCAGCATGTGTGTTTCACCAGGTATCTGACATCAAACACCAGTAACTGTATAGTCTCTGACTTAACATCTTTAGTCCCCCTTTTACTTGAAATTTGAAAACATCTACTCTTGTACTTATCATTTTTAAATTTGCTGCATCAACAAAGTCAGTTTTGTTGCCTTTTGTATTGGGGCGTTCATGTTGGTGGGAGGGGTGGGGAGGTGGGGGGTGGGAGGGGTGGGGGAGGAGGGAAAGGGAGGGGGAGATTTAATCTAGCTTGAAGTTTGAAGCTTCAATTGTGTCTTTTTATGGCTGAACTTGACTATTGTAGCTCTAGAAGTCTAGAATTAGAACTTTGCAATTGAAATATCACTACAATACTGTTCAATTCAAGTTCAGACATAGGAAATATATACCATGTGTTTGTTTTTGACTTAAAAGCTCAGTTCTTCCATCAATGGCGGCAGTAGCCCAGAGAAAGAAATTGTCAGCTAACGATTAATGTGGAGTCTTTGATGGGTAGTCTCGGAAGAGAGCGGTGGAAGAAGGTGAATATGGAGTGTAATTAATGATAATGATGGCATTTGAGGTTGGAATTGAGTATCATTTACTGGCATTTACATATAATGGAGGTTGAGGTTGAAGGCACCAAGTTTGGTGGGGTGTCATTTCTTTTCTTCCCTTTGTCCACCACTGCAACCAACAGCCCTTTTGTTGCACAAGGTTTGTCTGATTAAGTGAAGAATACCTTCTCCTTTCAGTGTAATTATCTGTGGTGAGATTTTGCTCTTTGTGGCAGTTTCTAGCAAATAGTTTCTTCTTTCACGAGGTTCCTATTTTAAATCAATTTTTTTCTCGGGTCCTTGAAATTATTCTCAAAAAGAACCACAAGAATAGTTGCCTTAGCTTTTTGGCAAGTTTAAAGTGTGGTTGTTCGTTAGTGTTTGACACTAATAAACAAGGCGTTGCTTTCTGAGCAGAAATGAGTCTTGCACAGTGGGATTTTGGAAAATTCAATGAGATCAAGATGGAAATGTGAAGTTTAGCCGATGAAGTGGAACAATGCTCCTTTGTATAGGTGTCTTTTTTCACCTATATTCGTGAAGTTAAATGAGGATAATTGATAGATCTTGTAAACTTGAGAAAACAATTGTTTCTGTACATGCTGGAGAAATTCATAGGTTTATTTTACTGAGAATTTGAGCAAGTTGAGGCAAGATGACGTGTTTCAAGTGTCCAAATGATTCTTAGACATAGTCCAATTGTGTGACGAGTGATAGGAAACCATTTGCCAGTTGAGATGTACTTCAATTTTGTTTCATGAAGTTGCCTTTGAAATTCTTTAGGCTCAAAAGTTTTACATTCTTCTGGAGAACAGTTACCTTTCAGCCACACTGGATTTTTTTAATCATGACCTATTTTCCAATAATTTATTGCGTGATTAGATGACTTGCCACCTATTTTGTCCCTTTTGTTATCTCAGTAATTTGCTCGTTTATTTTAGCAGGAACTTTAATATATGCTACTTATACTGTGTAAAAAGATATTTTATTCCTATTGTTTTCTTTGCATGTGGTCCTGATTGCTTCAACTCATATTTTGGATGAACACTGTTTGGATGCAGATGGAAAAATAATAGCTACTGCAGCTTCTCAAATGAAGATATTTAACTCAGATCATAAAAAGATTCAGAAGTTTACTGGTCATCCTGTATGCACTAAATCTCATTTGTTATTGTCTGTACTCTTAAGTTGTTACTGCTGGTATAAGCTCTATGCTGTAGTTACTTTTTGTATGCTCTAATGGTACTAGGGTGCTGTACGCTGTATGACTTTGAGTGAAGATGGAAAGTATGTCTTTTCTTCTTCTGGTGGGGAGAGATATGTTGCAGTTTGGATGGTAGATGGAAGCAAGAAGCAGTGTGCTATTTGTGCTCTTGCAATGGATCACCCTTCTATCTATATTGACTGCAAGTACTTGGACTGCAGTGATGCAAATGAAGCTGGGTTTTATGTTTTGGCAATTTCTGAGGTTGGCGTGTGCTACTTTTGGTATGGAAAGGATATTGAGGAATTACAGAAGGCAAAACCGACCAAGATCTCTTTATTAGTTGAGGAATCCTATGACAACCTCAGAGGTGCTTTGCCTTACATATATGCTGCAAGGATCCAAAATGCGTCTGAGCCCGCTGCAATTTCTGTGTTTCTTGCTCATGGATTTTTAACCAAACCGTCATTTGAGAAAATTTTGGTTCGTCATGGGGAAGATCTAAAGATAAACATATCTAGAAAAGGGTTACTTTTGCCATCAAGCCAGCCTCATAAAACTAAAAAACAAGTGGATCTACAAACTGGAGGTAAGTTTAGCTTGATTCTCTTATTGGAAGTTTATTAACTTATGTTGTGACATGTTTCATGGATTTATACTCCAATCCGAGCCATATTAAGAACCCCATAATACAAAACAAATTCCCTTCTAATTACTCATTGTTTCTTTTTTATTTTTTGTAGTTTTATGATACATTTTCCAAGATTTAGATTGGGGACCATATTCATTGACATAAAATATAATTGGAGGGGGCCATCATAATCAACACAAACGATAAACTAAAAAGGGAAAATCAATGGAAATTTGGGAGAATCATCATACCTAACTCACTTAAAAAAACGTGAGAGAAAATTAGTGGGGGGACAATAATGAGCAATGGGGGAAGGGGGTTCATTATCCATAATAGTACAATGAAAAAATAGTATAAAAAAGAACAACTCTTTAGAAAGTAGAAAAGTTAACATAAAAGCTCCGAGGGAGTATTAGTTAAATTCTTATGTATAGAGAATGCTACAGAATAGTGCTTACGGAACCTGTTTTTTTTTTCTTTATCTTCTTTCAACCTCGTTGTTCGGTTTTTGTTTGTATTAAACCTCATTCTCAGCTAGCCACATGGCAAGCTATGTTGGACAGTTCCACCAGCCAATCTATTTGATTCAATTCCATTGCTTTTGTTTCAACTTTCAACAACACTATTAGCTTGGTATCAAAATGTGTAGATATAAAGATACAATATTCTTGTATTAGTTATACTTCGGAAGCATCATTGTTAACCTTTTGAGGGTTGATTTTTATTTTGTCTTTTTTATGTTCTGATAGAAACCCCATTTTCCTTTTCGATCTTCTAATGCTAATATTAACTTGTGTTTTGTCCAACAGCAACAGCACTAGATCGTGCCAATGCAGAAGGAGCGTTGTGTCCCATACCGAAGGTCCTTTATCACGAAAGAACAAAGCAAGATCAATCTTTTCAATCTGACAAAAGTCAAGCAATATCAATTGAGTCAAGAGGTAGAATTTACATTGTTTTTGAAGGTTCATTCTTGAATGACTAATTGTGTTCAAAATATATTTTTTAACTTAATTATTAATTGAAGTTTTCTATTTCATTGCTGGGTAAGAGTTGATGAATATGCTCCATTTGTAGCTCAAGAATGGTGAACAGGATACATGTGTACACATTACTGATTTTTTATTCATACTTGATTAATCTTGTTGCATTTATACATCAATATTTGATATTGGGGAATAATTTTGTTGAGGCATTGAAATATGAAGATTAGCTAGAAACTGAGAAAACGAATTATTTATTATAGCCTACTCTGTCTATATTGAATTTATGACTGCCAAGTTTACTAATTCAAATCCTGATAACCTACTAAAGGAAAGGGTTGAGAGAATTCAACCAACCTAAAATTTGAATAATGCTTGTTGGCGTTTTTTCCCCACAAGTTTCTTGGATATTTTTGTTGGAATTTTGTTCACCTAATGTGTAGCGACTAAAAATTGTTGTGAATGCGCACTGAAATGGAAAAATTGAAGACATATTCATCAATGAAATACAAATCAGTTTATGGTAGTTTGGGCATGGCATCATAGAGGTGGCTCAACCTACATCTCATTGTCTAGTTGTCAAATATGTGCTTTTACATTCGATGACTTCCCCTTCCTCAATGCCATGAAGTGGCTCCCACTTATGTGGGTTTAAGGGAGTTGGATGTACGTAACCTCACCCTTCGAAGAACACATAGGTTTTTTCTGATTGACTCATTGATTAAAAACTTCATCGTCAATTTCAAACAAATGAGAATTGCACAATGTGGGTTTAAGGGGGTCGAATATACGTAACCTCACCCTTCTAAGAACACAGTTTTTTTTTCTAGATTGACTCATTGATTAAAAACTTCATCGTCAATTTCAAACAAATGACAAATGCGCAAGATAGTTCACATAATCTGAAACCAAAAAATTTTAATGCTTTGGTTTCATCAAGAATAGAATAGTTAGATAATACTCCCTGCTATTCAGCTTATGTGTCCCATTTTCTTTTATGGTCAAGTCACCTTAATTGTCTCATTTCTATTTTTGGTATGTGTTTTTGACTTTTATGCCCTTAGTAGCTTTATCCTATTTTCAATTATACCCTCCATTACCCATACTAATTTTCCTCCCTTACATTAAAAAACCCATAACACCATTCTCTTTCCTACCCTTAGGGTCCCACTTTTGACTCTTAAAATCCGTGAAAAGTCAAATGGGATTCCTAAGGTGAATAGGAGGGAGTATTTATTTATATATTCGATTGTTAATAGTTTTTCAATTATGCAGCTGATTTTGATGTCATGGCATGCCCCATGGAGAATCGACTTAAAACTCTAGGTATAATAAGTGATTGCGATAGAGAAATAGCCAAATCAGAGAAAGCTTCCAGCTTGCTAAAGGATATTAACCTTGAAATTATGGTTCCTTTGAAGAAGGTTGATTTCTTAACATGGATTATGTTTTGTACATCAAAAAAAAAATGAAAATTGTACTTGATAACATGTTTTCTTATTCTTATTTATTTGTGTGTAGATGAGGGCAACAATCTTGTCTATTCTTCCCAGTGACGCATTCAAAATATTAAACATTTTGGTTGATCTGTGGTTGTCAAGGTAGGTTTTTTGTTGGAATCAAGCTTGATCTTGAAGTAGGTTTTCCCTATATGAAATCCTCAGTCTACTTCTATATGAGATTCCGGATGCAATTGTGGTAACGGTCATGTTGATGTGGTAACGGGGATGGTACTGTTCTTGTAGTGCCATGTATCGGCGGAACTCATGAGATATCCGTTGAATCGGCCAAAAACATGTGTTATTTTATCACCTTAAAACGTGTTATTTTATCACCCTTTATGATGTGAGTAGTTGGCCACAAAATACAAAACAAAAACGTCCAAGATCCACCATCACCTAAGGATGACTAATAAATCTAACTAAGAGTAACAAAAAGTTTCTAAATCTTGTTGATATATGATGGAATGCGTTTTGTTCAGTTGCCAATATTGGCTTATGTAGGAATTTCTTCTTTTTTTTGATTTTGAAATAATGTCTTTCTTAATCAGAGTGATATCTTGCCAAATTAAGTAGACTTACGGGGTCTGTGATATATGCTTATAATTTTGTTTTCCTTGCCATGAACAGATCTTGCCATGGAAAGTTTGTTCTTCCATGGATTTGTAATATATTGGTACATCATGGTGATCAGATATTATCCCAAGAACCTGAGAATCCTACAATTTATTCTCTACATAAGGTACTCTTGATCCTAGTCTCTCTATGAGTATGCTGTTCGCTATTCTGGATTTGGCATGTAATGAACTTATTTTTGTTTTGAGTTGAGATGCTGACATGCTGTTCTCATCTTTCTGTTTTAGATTCTTCTATGAACATTTCTTTCCAAATGTATGAAAGAGTAAGTGCATAGACTTAGGTTACATGTATGAAACTGAATTTTCCATAGTGATTTTTTTTTTGAAAGAATAATTTTCCATAGTTATTAAATGCTCATGATGTGTCGTAACTACTGTAGCAACAAATTTTGCTTTATGTGAGGTCTTCAGTCTTGCTGCTTTTGTTTTTACATGAGGGTTGAAATTTAGAATTGCTGATAGACATCTTCATCTTCATCAGAGAATAGCTGAACTTGTTATTACAATTTTGTAAGCTAAAATGTCCTCTGAATAAGATTTTATCTGTTGAACAAAAATAAAGGTTCTTGTATCTTTGAATTTTTTATTGTTGGCTTTTGGGGTTTCCTATTTCTAACATTTACATTTGTTTTCTAGCTTGGTAAATCTAAGGGTTCAGCGATTCAGTCTTTGTTGCAGTTATGTGGTCGTGTACAGCTTGTGATTGCACAGGTTTGCAAATTTATTTTCTTTCATCAAATATTTTATCTCTTGGTATCTTATTACTTGTGTATTGCATCAGATTGATAAGGCTCTCCTGTTGAAAACACATCCCTTTCTACCTGACAATGAAGTTGTTGAAAGTGAAGACGAAGATGAAGATGTTGACTATGTTTTTGGGAAAGAAGATGATGATTCCCCTTCTAGTAGTGAAGACCATGACGAGTAAATCATGAGGTTGTATTTCATTGTGGTTTTTACAATTTCTATGTAAGGCAGAACCTATGTTCTCATCTGAGAAACAGGATGTTGAACTGTTGTTTTAGTAGTTTGTGTTTCCTCCTTTCTCGCTGTCATGCTTTTTCTTGTTGGGGTATGTTTTTTTGTCAAGAGGTGGAGTGGGGGTGGGGGTGGAGGTATTTTAGTGTCATTAGGGTAATGGAATGTTATTTTAGGGAAGAGGGAGTGTTTTGGTTCAAACATGTTGCAAGCGTATGTACATGCTTATAGCTAATGCTGCTTCAAAGAGGCAGAATTTTGTAATAAGGTGTTGGTAAAATCATTCTCTAATAGAGTGAACAAAATGCTTAGACTTTCATGTTAATTGATATGCTCTTGCAAGCCTGCAATACTGAAATGTTGAGACAAAATTAATGAATCTGGTTTTCCTGTCCGTGCTGAAGAAGGTTCTGTTTACACTATGGTAACTAGAGAGTGCTGAGAATACTCGTGCAAATGTATCAAAAATGAATACGGAGCTTAGGTGGCAAGGAATCTAATGTTAGCTATGTACTTTGCTCTTTAAGGCCTTCTAGATTATCTTTGTGTAATAATGGGTCTCCCCTCAATGTAATTTTGCTAGACACTCCACGCTTGGGTCATTACACCAACTTCAATAAATTATACACTGGTTTTTTGATCCATGAAAATTTAGAGTGTTTTCTTGTCTGTATGTGTACTTCAATGCATATAAATCCAGGGGAAAAAATTGTTGTTTTACTGACCTGTTTGCATCTGTTTTGCAGTTCAAAGCTATGCTGTTAATGCCAGTATACTAACTGATTGGCCACTATGTGATTGATGTAGCTTTTTCATCTTGTTACCGTCTTCTGCATGAATCCTGCGTCATCTCAGTAAATGAGCAAAGCTGTGTGTCGTTCTATTCTAGCACATAGCTTCACAATTTTGTCTAATATTGTTTTTGTTGTAGGGTAGTTGGTTTTTCAACTAGTTAAAATATTGATAAATTTTTGACATATTCTTTTTATAATCAACTTGTATTGTTAGGATTTTGACATTGGTAATATATAATTTTTCTGTATTCCTAATTATCTGCAGTTAGCGAGTTATCTCTTGTTCTATATTATTTGTCATTTAAAAATGTCATTAAATGGCTCTCACGAGGATGGGATTTTTGAGGGTTAGATGATGCAATCTTACTCTTATTAATGACAAAACTAACAAAAAGGTTGTTAATTGCACATGACTTAATGAATAATTTTACTTTTGTTCATTATAATGAGAAACTAAAGAACTATAATTATTTGTGTCCGTAAAAAGATGGACATGCTTGAAGCATCTATTTATTAATATTATTTTAAATTACTGAGACAATGTTATTATCAAGTTTAATTACCAATTTACATGTATATCTAATAACTAACTCATTTTTGTATGAGCTTTGATGATGCTCGATTTGAAATGATTAGAGTAAACATAGTTCATTAGGCTTATCTGCTTTTCTTTGGCGTTATCAATATGTTTATGTTATAGGAGGATTGTAAGTGTGTGCCTAACACATAATAGTAATATAGATTACTATGTGTTTAGTACATAATATTAGTTGTATAAATAATTATTTGTATAGATTTGAAAATCAGTAATTAAAAAACATGTCTTCATCAATCTCTCTTCTCTTTCTTTCTATCTTTATAATCTTTCTTCTAATTGTTCTACTATTTATTGTGGTATATAACGAAGGAAATAATTATGGAATTGCATTTAACATGTTTGATGAAATGCTTGAATCAAACACAATTCAAGAAGTACTTTCAATAATTTTAAAGGATAAGAGTTTTGATGTAGTCATTGACTAATTGTGAAGCTCTTGATGTAGACATTGTAAGTTTGATTCACAATTATGGCATGATTGAGAATTTTTTTCTTAAATGGTAACATTCATTATTCGGCAAAGTTTCATTCTAGTCTGGAAAAAAATGTTGAGAAATCAATAAATAGCACAACATATGACTAGGAGTTGCGAAACTTATGTTAAAGGAGTTAGAAGATCAGTGGAATGCATATCTTGACAATGGAGAACATCAAAGTTTGGACAATTATTGTTTGTTTACTAATGGGTTGAATACCTAAAATACCCGCAGTCAAAAGGGTCAAAAGATAATGTCGAAAATCAATACTATTAGTCAAGTCAAGTTTAAAATTAGAGACACAAAGTAGATACTCATAACTAGGACTCACCATCACACTATCTCCCATCACTGCATAGCTTTATTTGGCTTCATTTGACTGGTCATAACTAGAGGTGTTCATTTAAATTATTGGATTGATTTCGAGTCATCTGATCTCTTTTGAACATCTTTAGTCAGGACAAATATGTCACTGTGAGTGCATGAAATCACTAATGATGTGCAACATCTGTTGCATATACAAAAAGCAATTTTAAGTATAAATTGGATTAACAATAACAGTTTTTCTAACTTATGCACCTGGTGCAAGGTTTAGACAATAAAATTTATAATTATATGAAATTTTATTTAAAATATTCTCTACAATATTATGACATTTACCAATTTAGAAGATATATTCTATTGAATTCAAAACAATTACTAAATTTATTGTGTAAACCTATATACTAGTCACTAGGTAAGTTAGAAAAATAATAACAATGATTATTTATTATATAAAAAACAATAAACTAGAATCTTACCATAACATGTAATGGCATGCTAAACGGAGTGTAGTTCTTGGGGAATAGTCGCTCTAGTTGATATAGCTCGAATTATAAACATTCTAGTAATACTGAATGACATACTCATGATAATAATCCATCTGCCCATCTGTTTTCCCCTCTCAGAACTATGTAATCTCCACGTCCTCCCCCCCACACCTTAATATGTCCCCGATGATGTGCAATCTAATTCACTGTAAACTTCTTCGGCCCCTACGATCAACTTCGTGTAATTTCTTATGGTCTTCTGGTGGGTTAGGCTGATCTGACGCATAATCTCATGACTCGTTCACGGTGGTGGTACTCAATCACATCAAAGGAAATCATCGATGTTTGTATCCGCCACTCATCGTCGTCATCCTTATCCGTTGGAAACTGATCCCACATCATTATTTATGAAATGAAATAAATAGTTATAAATGATATTAAAATATCAAATACTAACTCAATAGCCATTTGATCAAGTGAAACTCGTAGGGGATTTACACCTTGTAAGGTGTGAAAATGTGTCCATTGAGGCACGAACTATCTCAATCCATACGGCTTGTCCTTCGGAATATCGGTCAACTCTACACGGAGAAGGATACCCGTTATCTCACCTATGACGTAGAATTGGGACAGCAGGAGTATAAGAAGTAATATGCTTTTATATGCACAGCTGTATTGTAGTACAAAGGATGAGCAGTCTTGATACAACTTTAAGGAAAAGACGATTTATGTTGTCTAGTTGCAAGACGTATAGTAAAATAAAAGATTCTTTGAAATAATGTTTAATAAGGTAATAGCAGTTTTATTTGAGAAAAAGGTTAATGTCCTAAACGAAGATGCCACAATTTGGCAAGTAATTGTTCTGGAGAAAGATTTTGCTTCCCCATCATAACAGTAAAAACAGAATTAACGAAACACGGTACACTTACTATCAGCTTTCTGTCCACTTATTTAATCATTATTGGAAGAGACTGGTTGAAGGGGAAGTATAACGTTGTTGAAGAGAAGTAACATGTTGATGTTATCATAGGTTAACAAGTAAAACACCCCACTAGTCTCCTAGCTATAAGATGGACTAAGTTGTGCGGCTGATTGAGTTTTATTTAATTTTTTTTATATATTCTGACATACTAATTTCAAGATATAAAAGACCAATTTTAATAAGACTTAATTTGTAAATTTCAAGAATTGAAAGACCAAGTTAAAAGTTTTTAATATCAATTTTAATATTTATATTATCCTATTTCAAAGTTAGAATGAGAATTTTAAGCTTTAAAATTAATCTTTTAAGTCTTAGTATTGGTCTTTTAAATCATGAAATTGGTCTTTTAAATCTTAAAACTGACCATTTAAATTTTGAAATTGGTAAAAAATTTGGCCGATCCAATAAGACGCGTCTCACAAATGAGACAGTTTCATCCAATATTTTGTCATGAATTCTTGTATGTGATGGTCTTACTGTGAATGTGCATCATATATGGGTTAAATAGTCTAATAATACAATTATAAGCATATGAATCGTTTTTAAAGCCGTCGCACTGATATACGGTCTCTTATAAAAGTAGCAATCAGCTAAAATTATATTACGATTGAAGAGAATAACAAAAAAAATATTAGTAATTAACATTGTACAAATACTTGGAAAGGATCAAATAAATACATTAAAAGAAGCAAGAGAAAGTTGATTATTACAAACTTGAGAACCATGCATGCACATTCCACAAATGGTTTAATTAAGTGAATTGAAAAGAAACATAACGATAGATATATGATAATTAAAATTGAAAAAGGATCAACTTAATTTAGGATTTGAGCAAAACATAAATAAAAAATAAAAATTGCAATATATTTCCGAGAGAGACAGTAACCCTTGAAATTATGCCGTAGAATTATCCAAAGTGGTGCCAAGTAATTAAGGCCCGAGGATGATGAAAACAAGTATAGTTATTAATTCGTACAATGTAAAGATGATTATTGATCCATTTAAATTTTAATATTTTTCTTATTATGTTTTTTTATCAAAAAAAGTTATTTATTAATCAATGCTTATAATATATGCATTCAAGCTGTGTATGTAGGGACTAGTATATACGTGGGGTGTAGCCTATATATTATGAATTGATGCCTAGATTAACCTAATGGCTGTGCAAAGATAATGGAGGCCGCTCTATTATATTTTTAATTTGTAATTTGTTGGGATGGTTTATCTCAAATCGATAAATTAAAGATGGTATGCATATATTATAAGTTTTTGAAGTTTTTTTTCCCATTGCCATATGATTTTTGATGGTATATATCTCCTTGGCTTATGAAATGTGTGCACCTTATGTTTTCTTGTTAATATACTGACATTACAATAAGTCCAGCCTATGTTAACATAATTTATTTTAAGATGGGCCCTTATGCCCTTTACGAATGATTAAAAAGTAACATCAATTGTAAAATTAATTAACAATAAAATGTATAATTACATTCTAAAATGAAATATTTTATGCTTGAATATTCGTTTATAAACAACAGTTCAAGATAAAGTTCATCTTATAATCAAACGAATCTATTCAAAGAAAAACTATATAAATATGAATCGTAAAAACTTAATTATACAAAAAAAAAAATACATCTTAAAACTAACTTAGGCCCTCGAGCCTTAACTTAAGTGATTGCGCACGACCCTAAATGTGGATAGAACAGCCATATATGATAAATGAATAATGCAAAGTAAATTAATTAAGTAGTACTTCAATGTAGAAGTAGCAAGTAATAACTAAGTAGTAAAAAAAGAAATTAGAAGACTTACTGTTATTATTATTGTTATTATATTCTTATTATTAATTTTTGGACGGGATTGGAGAAATGCGATTAACGAGTTGGTTAGGATTTTCTGGATTAAAGACTTCGATAGCGAGGCCAAAGGTGTTAGTGCCCTTAAAAACACCATTTCCATCAGCAATAGCAAGTTGTTTGTAAGAAAAGGGAACTTCACATTTCCCCTCCATGCTCACAACCCTTACTGTAATGCTGCTGTGAGGGGGCACCGTAACCTGAAAAGAGTAACTAGCCGGCACGTTATAATCCCAGGTCTGTCCAATACTGCCCGTAAAGCTAAACCCCGCATCAAGCTCCACCTTTTCCTTGGAACTTATTTGGGGTATTCCACCCTTAAAAGGTATTATTAGTAATACTCTCGCTGCTAATATCACTGTTACTGCTCACTGACAATGTGAAAATCTTAGTTTGAACGTACTCCACTGTGAAGCTTACCTGTATAGAGTGACGGATCCAGAATCAAAACCATTAATAGCACTAACATGTTAAAAATAAATTAATAAAAAATAAAATATTTGTAAATAATACTCTCAAATATTGCTCATTGACTCAAAATACCTCAAACTATTAATTAACTTTGTATACCCAAGTATTTAATGTTGGAAATACTTCACATGTGAGACAAGATTCCACATCGATAAAATAATGAATTGTGAACTTGCATATATATTGAATGAGCTAATCCTCCTACTACCATATGGTTTTGGAAAACAAAGAACCTCACCAAGTGTATGTGCAAGTAAATGCTCTTGACCCGTGAGTTTATAGGCCCGAGCCCATGAATGTCCCATGTCCACACACGAGTGGGCCATGGTGAAATTATTTGATGAATTGTCACAACCTAATATTGAAACAATCAACTTTGAACGCTATATGCATATTATTTTCAAACGGCTTTTTATGAGTATTTTGAATCAATGAGCAATAGTTAAGATATATAAGGTTAAGTATCGCAATACTAGGAATATACATAGTTAAATAATATAGTTAAGGCCTTAAGGGTATTTTTATACATCGATCTCCTGCATACATTGTCTCCTATTTATACACTAAATAAACCCAACAATATGGGAACACTTAATTAATTGCACATAATGTAATCAAATTATTTTTTAAACGCATGGCACATGTTCGTTTTAAATGACCAGCAAGATTCCCTCAATATAATTGTGCTTATTGTTTAAATTATTATATTGCAATGCACTAATTTAATTATAAATATCACTAAATTGAGCATATTAAAAATTATACAAACTTAATATTAAATAATTTACATTGAAACGAATCAAGCAATATGCCACTTGATTATATTTTAATGTCTAAGTTAAGAATAAAAGAAAGAGTGATCGATAAACAGTGTCAAAAAACTAAATGGGACAATTAATGTGAATTGGAAAGAATATTTGGCCGGAAATAAATAATTTTATCCATGTTGTTTCAAATCTCAACTGCTTGTGTTGAATGTTTACAATGGGGGATCTACCTAGATCAAATTAAGTGTATGTAGTAGCACTAATCATCCTACAGCTTTATTCAAGACAGAATACAGAATAATATAGGACTCTACTTACATAGGATAAAATAATTATTATGCTATAATTTTAATTTTTAGTAGGGATGTTCAAAATCGGATTAATACTAACATTAAGAGCATTCTCAATCAGGGGTACGATGAAAATTTGGTGTGCGATTTGGTTTTTTCATAAAATCAAATCAAACCAAATTTATTTCTGTTTTTAATTTTTTTTTCAATCCAAACTAAAATTGGACCGCAATTCAAATCAAACGAAACTAAATTATTTCGATTTAGCTTTTTCAGTCCAATCCAAACTAAAATTCCACCAATAACAAATCTAAATTGCAAATCAAATTAGATTACCAAAATTGTAAAGCAAAAATCATAATAGCAAAATGTTGACAAAATGAAATTTTAAATTATTGAATTAATGTTTATTTTTGTTATAAGAACGTTTACACCGTTTTTGTTAGTATCGCCAATTAAAATCTTTTATTTGCACCACGTCAAGTTGCACAAGATTCACTCAACAAGTAGTTTAGCTCAATATAAAAAGTGACCTTCTAATTAATTTCGGTTAAGAATTTCGATTTTCGGTTTTTAGTATGTTTAAAGCTAATCTAAATTAACTAAAATATTTCAAATTTGAAAATTTCAATCCAATACCAAACCAATTTATAAAAAGTCCAAATCATATTTTTTATTCGATTTGAATTGATTTCGTTTGCGATTTATTTTTATCTGAATAAATTTTCACCTCTGTTCCTAATGATTGGAAAATACTCTACATATGAATTTTTTTATTTTCCTACATTTGACCCCAATGATGGAGAAAAAAAAAATCTCACTAAGTTATTTTATACACTCTATGAGTGGAAAATTTTACAAATTTTGAGTTTTTTGTTTTCTCATTTATAGACGGTAAAAAACTTACAAGTTGACATTTATTCAAACAACTTTTTAAAATAGATTTTTCTGTTTTCTCCATGAAGAAAACAAAAAACTCACAAGTTGACATTTGTTCAAACAAGTTTTTACACTTCTTATTAATATGTTGGGATCAAATTAATCTCACAAGTTAACAATGTTCAAACAACTTTTTTATTTTTAGAATATAAGATTTTTTTTATCCATACGTATATTTGAAAAAATATATAAATATGATAAATGGCATAAAATTTTATGCTTTATAATTAGACATCCATTTTGTTATATTTTTATATGCTTTAAATATTTTATTTTTTTCAAATTCTAAACAAATTAGTTTTTAAGAAGTGGTGAGGAAAATTTTTTTTTTCTCATTGATGGGATAAATTTTTAATGTCAAAAATTTTCACATGAAATAATGATGTAGATGACGGTAAAGTGTAGAGAGAGAATGGTGAGAAAATTTTTTTCCACACTATTGAGAGTGCTCTAAGCACCAATTACCTTAACAAAAAAAGAATAACATTATTTCTCATTGGTTTAAGTAAGAACAATCATAAGAAAAGAATATGCAGGAGAACAATTATATTAAGAATCAACCTAAAATTAGCTTAAGAGACATCATCATCATTTTATTTACGAAAAAAGTAAAATAAATAAATAAATAACTAAATACCGGATATCTGAATTCCAAAAATATGTTATTCGAATCCAATATCCAGTTTTAAAGTCAGGCACACAATCCGAATTATTCGATTTACGAAAACCGCAAAAATTATCCGTTTATGAAACCGGATAATCCGAATATATCGGATATTTCAAATTGGGTTTTTATAAACACCCCTAATTTTTAGTATGGTACCAAGTAATTTGATTTAACTATCAGTATAACCAACAAGTAGCAAAATAACTAAAATTTTAAGGGAAAACTGTTAAAAAGTACCTAATAAAGAAAAATTTCAAAAAAATACTTAATAAAAAAAGTTTTGCCAAAAAATACCTAATTTTTTTTTCTTTTCTCAAGAGTACCAAGTAACGTTTTTCTTCAATTGACCGTCAAATATAATAGTTGACTGGTCAAAAATCAAAAATTCTTCTCCCTTATTTTCAATTTCTTTTCCAATTCAGTTTATTCACTAACTTCTTTCTCTACTTTTTACTCAAAATTAAAATCAAATTGGAAAAGAATTGAATATGAGGAAGAAAAATTTTTGACTTTGACCAGTCAGCCGTTATATTTGATGGTCAATTGAAGGAAAACGTTATTTGGTACTCTTTGGAAAAGAAAAAATTTTGTTAAATATTTTTTGGCAAAATTTTTTTTATTAGGTACATTTTTTTGAAAAAATATATCTTATTAGATACTTTATGCCTGTTTTCCCAAATCTTAATGTCATAACATAAAAAATAATATAGCCCCCTACTTACTTTTTGATATTTAGAAAATTAAGACCCTTCATTGACCATATGAAATTGACATAGGACAAACAAACTATGCTATATTTTTTTGTATGGTATCAAATAACTAGATATAAACGGTCAATATAATAAACAAATAGCAAAATAACTAAAATTTTAATGTCATCTAATACCTAAAAATAGTAAAAATTGAGAAAAGACTCAAATGTCAAATACAACTACAAAATTAATCAAAACAGTAAAGATAAAGCAGTACTTATTAGAGGTATCAAATAAATGATAAAATAGAAACTAAAATTTAACATTAGTATATAGGTTTTGAAACACTAACCAACAATAACACAAGAAGACACACTACCAACTATGCTATACTTGACCAATGAATTATACTTCCTTTGGATTTAATAGTTGCTACAGTTCCTGTAGCAACTACTGTTCATCAACTGATCTCATTTGGTATATATTTGCCCATGTATAATGTAAAACATAGTCAAGTGAAATCTTATTTAATTCATTTTAATGTATATTTTCACAATAATAACTTTTTAGAACTTTTATCATATAAAATTAAAGATATTAAAGATTAAAATCATGCATTGGATAACGTGAAAAACAAAAGTGTGACAACTAGTAAAAACTAGAGGAAGTATATAAGAAGCATGTTGATATAGTTATGAGGCCTCTGTTTTTTGGAGCGCTAGGTGGTCGAGCACCTCGAATGTACCCATAACTGCCCTTGGCTTTATTGGCTTTAGTAATTACTAGTGTAATCCCTTTGCAATGCACAAGAGTTTTTTTTTTTTACTTTTTTATATATATTGTAATTTAACTATTTTGATAATTTTTCTTAGCATAATTAATAACTGTACAAATAAAAAAGGCATGTAATAGCCATATTAAAAAAATTCACATATTTATTAAATATTGTAATGTAAGTTATTAAAAGGTTATTTCTTAATGCTATAATAGCAAAAGTAAATTTAAGGAGCATATAAAGATATTACATTTTAGTATAAAAAGTCCACTTAAATTACGCATATGAAAATAACATCTAATTAATTTGTGAAATTAGAAAAGATAATTAGGAATTGAGAAAGCAATATCTATTCAATTCTTTGATTAAAGGCTTGATTATTAATAAGCTGCGATAATTAGGAAAGATGCTGAGAGAAAGAAGGTATTTGCAATCTCATTTTAAGTGGTACGCACAACAACACCTTATATATATCCCTGACTTTGATTCTCTAATCGCGGCATGTCAAAGTAGTTATTGTATTAGATAATTACGATGATTACTGTTAATGGAGTATTTCATGAAGCTAATAGAAGCATAGTATAACAACAAAAATTCTTTCAAAAAAAACAAACACTAAAAAAATTGAGATTTGAAAGATAAAAAAAGTTGGTCATCAAACTATGAACCTAAGGGTAATTAAAGAAGCGCAAATAGCTGTACTCGCTATTTGCTTGCTCGTACCAATTAGCGACCAAAATAGTGGTTACTAACATTAAAATAAAATTTAGAATCTATTTTCATGCTCACAAATTTTTGTATCAAATGGTCTTACCGTAAGACATACCTCATACTTGTGTTAAATAGCTTAATAATAAAAACTTTTAGCCAATAGCCTTTATATTTTAAGGTCATTTCACCGTAAGACAGGCTCATACAAGACGAATTGTTTCATGTTTCAGTTAATTTAAATCCTAAGTTGTGCGGCCTCTTGCTTATTCTTTTTTCTTCTCCTTTGTTGTTCTTCTTCCTTGAATCCCATACGCCTTAAAATTTTAGAGACATACAATGAGGTCGTTCGTCTATTCTTAATTTTTCCGACTTCTAAAAATTTAGCTAAAATGTCACACTAGTCCTATAATAGAATAGGAGTTCCATACTACTATATAACCCAAAATGATTAATTATTACTCTTTCCGTTCCTTAAAGAAGTACCCATTTGCTATTTTTAGGATATTTTATTTGTTGTTCTCACAAAAAATCTTTCTATTTGTATTATAAATTTTGGACAAAAATTACTTTACTCATATTTATTTTAATGTTTCAAAAATATTTATGGTCTCACATATCTTCCACTAACTTCAATTTAACACACACACACACACACACACACACACACACACACACACATATATATATATATATATATATATATTCTTTATGGTCCCCACATGTATTCCACTAACTTTATGAATACAATTTGTAATTAGTTGTGGTCCCCATATTTACTCGAAAAAATTACCGTAAATAATAAAACCTTTTGTTAATTTCTCTACAATAATACCAATTATTGATTCACCATGAATAATACCAACTTTAGTTTATTAATTAATTTACCAAATTCTTTTGTCATATAATCTCCTATAGTTTGATTTTTAACATATTAGGTATATTTTAGAGAAACACCCCCAAAGTTGGTATTATTCATGGTTAAATTAAAAGTTGGTATTATTATACGAAAATAAGCAAAAGGTTATATTATTTCTGGTAATTTTTCCTATTTATTCCTCTAACTTTCTTTAAATATTTTTTAGGAAACATAACCCTAAATAATCCAATTTTTTTGCGATTTTCCTACAATAATCTCACCTACTGATTAACCATGAATAATCCAAACTTAGAAGGATTTTTTCCTTGGGTACACTCGGGTGACCTGCTACCTATTGTAGTAACTCATTTTAAATATAAAAATAAGATAAATTAATTAATTTTTTTTAAAAAAACTAAACCCCCCTTAACAACCAAGCCCTACTGCCACCATCTCCCTCTCACTGGAGACACCACTACACAGCTGTCAACACCACCATCGCTAACCCTTTTCTTTTAGAGGCACACTGTTAGACTATGTATTACAGTTACGCGTATAGCGGTTATCTAGTATAGTAGCAGTTATTTAGTATAGCGGTTATGTAGGCAATATAGCAGTTATGCCTAGGAGCAGTTATTCAGACCTCATATATATATTATCACCAAATTGTTGAATGAAAGATATACAGAAATTATAATAAACAAAAATTCTCGGTGTTAAACCGGAAATCATGGTATCAGAGCGGCAACGATTCTGAATCGTTTTTGCAGCTTCATCATTTACGATTAACATACCTAAAACCCAAAAATGGCAGACGAATCAAGAACTGTCATAGCACCAGATCAACCGGTCACAATGGGGCAATTGTTGCAACTGTTCTAACAGTTAAACTCCAATACCGCCCACTGAAACCGTGACCAACACCCATACCCTCTCCATTTCAGAGAAATTAACAAATCAAAATTACATAAAATGGTCCAGGCTGATGCACTTAGCCATTAGTGGACGAGATCTTCTCAATCACATCATAGACGACCCACCTTCCACAAACGACCCAGCGTACAGCCAGTAGATCAAACGTGACTCAATTGTTATCTCATGGATCTTAGAGAATATAGATTCTGACTTAGTGAATCAATATCTCGATTTCCCAACAAACAAAGCTTTGTGGCAAGGGATTGAAACTCTCTACAGTAGTGGGAGAGACGGCCTGCAAATTTTCGATTTAACAGTCAAGGCCAATAAAATCCAGCAAGGAACAGACACAATTGAGACGTATTACAGCAAGCTACTCATGATATGGAAAGAAATCAACAAAAGACAACCAAACCCAATGAAAGATCCAGGTGATATCATTGTTTATAATCAACTAATTCAAAAAAATCGATTGTACCAATTTTTAGCAGGAATTCATCAAAGATTTGATAAAGATAGGCGAGACCTCTTACTGTTAGATCCACTCCCAACTGTGGAGGAAGCATATGCAAGTATCAAGAGAGAGGTATTAAGGCGTGGAATCATGAAAACGAAGCCCTCATCAGATCTAGAATCACCGGGCTCCGGTGGAGTCTTTACGGCCAAAGGGAGGACTTACCGGCGGGAAGATGACAAGTCTCACCTCAAATGCACCTACTGTGGAGGTACAAGGCACACGCAAAATGAGTGCTTCAAACTCGTTGGCTACCCTGAATGGTGGCCGGATCCGAAGAAAAAAGGGGAAAAGAAACCGACCCATTTTTCTGATCACAATCGGACCGGTAGAGCAGCAGTGGGATGTAGCACTGATGAACCCCCATCAATGGAGGAAAAAGGAAAACAAGGGGCAGCCATGAACAGTACAGGTATCGAAGGAGGAGGAAGAGATCTCCTCTCACCCAGAAGCAGCGCACAGACAGAACAAGAAGAGGAAAGATTAGGGTTAAGGGGAGGGGGATGTGAAAATGAAGTCTCCCAACCCTTTATAAAGGGAAGGGGACGTGCCTCTTTGTCTTTTATGCCCAAATCCCACAATCTTTCTTCCTCTTTTAATATGTCATCCTTTTGTGAGAAAGGTTGGATTTTCGATTGTGGGGCCACAGATACAATGTCATTTGACCCGAGTGATTTTTTGACTCATGACAAACCTAAGAAAAATATTATTAAAACCGCAAAAGGGGAAGGGATTAAAGTGAGCGGAGCCGGAACTATTTCTTTCACAAATAACCTCACTTTAAAAAATTGTTTATTTGTACCTGACCTATCACATAAATTATTGTCAGTGAGTCAACTTACGAGAGATCTTGATTGTACGGTCTTCATGAAACCCGGTTGTTGTATTGTGCAGGATGCTCAAACAGGGAAAATTATTGGGCGTGGTATTGAGAGAGATGTGTTGGAATATGAAGAGATGATCAAAAGCAACAAGAGGGGGGGTGAATTGTTGTGTATTGAGTTGTACTACGTTTTTGCTCTAACTTGCGGAATTTTAGCAAACAAAATAAAA
This sequence comes from Amaranthus tricolor, assembly GCF_026212465.1. Taxonomy (NCBI): domain Eukaryota; kingdom Viridiplantae; phylum Streptophyta; class Magnoliopsida; order Caryophyllales; family Amaranthaceae; genus Amaranthus; species Amaranthus tricolor. The sequence goes on from NC_080047.1 coordinate 35,611,048, forward strand.
CTTAAACTTAAGAAGCAAGAAATAAAAAGAGACAAAGATTTTACGTGGAAACCTTCTTGGCCTAATAAGAAGGAAAAACCACGACCCCCCGGGATTTCAAAATTCTCACTATGTTAAGGCAATCAATTACAATTACACAAAACAATGTTTGCTTCACTTGAAGCTTCTCTACTCTAGGCCTAATTCTCTTTCTCTATTCTCCTTCTCTTTCTCTTCTCACGTTTCTCTTCTCTAATTCCCTTAGACTTCCCACAAGTCTAATTACAACAAAACACTCATTAACCCTTACAAGGCCAATTCTCAAGAGATTAAAAACTAAAATAATTACTTAAGAAAAATATAATAAATTAATTGGCATTGGAAAACTGAAAATATTTTTCTTAAGATGATCTCCCTTTAATGGACACTCTTTTTTTTCTCTTGGATTCTCTTAGGTTGATTTTGGTTCGAGCAAAGTCCCTTCTATTTATAGAGGGAACAGCCAGCAGTATCCATAAGCATAACGTCCACTATCTCACACATACCTCCTCTTCCCCACGTTCTCAAAAAGGTGGTGGAATTAAAAAAGTGTCTGGCTGTTATTTGCTCAAAGAAAAATTAGTTTCCTTAATGCTAAAAATAGCATAGGAGTTTAAAACATAAGATCCTAAAAAATAGGAGATCTAAATCTAATTAAGAAAAATTCTTGGGCTATTTTTAGAAAACCTAAAAATAGATTAGCCAATTAACTTACTAATTAATTTAAGCAATTAAATTAATTCTGAACCATTACATCAACTTAAAAACAGAAAATAATTAATTCGCAATTTTTCAGTCGATGCTATTCTTCAGACCTGCTACGTAGGAACAACGTACTGTCTCCAGCTTCAACTTCAGTCAGAATGTTCATTTTAGGAACAGTAGACTGTACGTCTACTTTGAACATTATAACACTTATCTAACATCTTGGACATATTAAGACATGTACATCTTCCACGAACCAAGTCATAGGCTTCATCAACGATTCAAACTAAATCGGATATATACCTACAAAACAATCTCTGAAAATATGTTTGTTTATTTAAAAGTGAAGTCATCATCAAAACCTTAAGAGGCCAACAAGATGGATTGTACTACTTGGACGAGGAGACTCAAAAAGGCAAAGCGGCACTTGTTCGCGGGCCAGAGGAAAGGCAACTATGGCATCGACGTCTGGGACATCCTTCTATAAGGTACCTAGAAAAACTTTTTCATAATTTTATAGGATCAAAACCTAAGTTTAAGTGTGAAACATGTATTCTTGCAAAGAGTCACAAACACTCGTATTCTAACAGCTTGAATAAAGTTGATGTGCCCTTCATGCTTGTTCATTCTGATATGTGGGGCCCTGCTCCAGTTGTAGGACTACATGGTTTTTCGTACTTTATTAAATTTATTGATGATTGTACTCGCATGAATTGGATTTATTTCCTTAGATTGAAATCTGAAGTTTCTCGTGTGTTTTTTGAGTTCTATAATATGATTTGTACCCAATTTCAAACCCAACCCCGCATGCTCCGAACTGACAATGGTAGAGAATATATCAATTCTAACATGGACCTATTCTTTAAACAAAAAGGCCTCATACATCAAACATCATGTCCTAACACACCCCAACAAAACGGAATGGCAGAACAGGAAAATCGCACACTGCTTAAGATCACCCGTGCTATTATGCTTGACTCTCGTGTTCCCACACATCTTTGGCCGGAATCCGTCGCTATTGTTAATTACCTTACCAATAGACTTCCCACAAAGAGTCTCCAATACCACACACCCCTAGCCACCCTCCAAATCCATTTCCCTATACCCTCTACGCATATTCTACCTCCTCGCATATTTGGGTGCACGGTTTTCGTTCATTGTCCAACGAGGGTAAGAAACAAATTTGAACCAAGAGCAGTGAAATGTGTTTTTATTGGATATGGTCGCAATCAAAAGGGTTATCGGTGCTATGATCCCTCGACTAGAAAAGTCTATACCACGATGGATTGCGAGTTCATCGAGAATGAGTACTACTATCCCCATCTTCGCCGTCAGGGGGAGAAGTATCATGACGACGACGATCTCAGTTGGTTAGTTAGTCCATGGTTGCCCAACCTTCACCCAAAAGATCAAGTTGACAATGCTACAGAGTCACCTCACCAAGATGTTCTATCCACTCCTCTACCACTACCAATCCTGTCTAACCATCAGGTAAGTCATACAGCTCTTAATCAAGTTGTTTCAGCAAGTACTAACAGTGATAATGTGATAGTTGATATTGATACTTTGATTGAGGAAATTGACACAGGCAACAGTGATAATGTGTTTGTTGATACTCTGACTGAGGAAGTTGCCACAGATGCAGTTGAAACAAGGGGTCATGATGCATTATATATGTTACCTCCTCGCTCCACTCGAGGGGTTCCTCCAAGAAGATATGATCCTGAGTATGAAGCACAACGTTCGAGATATCCTATTGAAAAGTCTTTTGGATCAGGAAATTTGTCACAGAGTGCCTTAGCATTTAAGGTAACTTTAGATACAACCAAGAGCCCAACCACAGTCGAAGAAGCCCTAATGTCTGCACATTGGAGAAAGGCGATGGAGGAAGAGATTAACGCTCTTAATAAGAATGGCACATGGGAGAAGTGCATCTTACCGAATAAAAAGAAAGTTATCGGATGTAGATGGGTATTCATGATCAAGTACAAGTCAGATGGAACGATTGAAAGGTACAAAGCTCGACTGGTGGCGAAAAGGTACACTCAGACGTATGGAGTTGATTACTCAGAAACCTTTTCTCCAGTTGCTAAGCTTGATAAAATTCGAGTTATGTTCAGCATTGCAGCAAACTTAGACTGGCCCCTTCATCAATTTGATGTGAAAAATGCATTTCTGCATGGAGAGTTACAGGAGGAAGTGTACATGGAAGCCCCACCAGGGTTTACATCAGGATTCTCAGAGAATGAGGGGTGCAGATTGAGGAAGGCTTTGTATGGGTTGAAACAATCCCCTAGAGCGTGGTTTGGAAGATTTACCTCTGCAATGAAGAAATTTGGCTATAGGCAAAGCAATTCAGATCACACCTTATTCCTTAAACGAAGAGGAGGCAGAACAACATGCCTGATAATTTATGTCGATGACATGATCATTACCGGGGATGATAGAGACGAAATTGCAAATCTGAAGGGGAAACTATTTCAAGAATTTGAGATGAAAGACCTGGGTAGACTGAAGTACTTTCTAGGGATTGAAGTTCTTAGATCAAACAAAGGAATTTTCATATCCCAAAGGAAGTATGTTTTAGACCTGTTAACTGAAACAGTGATGCTGGACTGCAAGCCCATCGAGACACCAATGATGATGAACCATGGACTACATATGATTGAAGGAGGGAAATTAGCTGATCGGATGCAGTATCAACGCATGGTAGGGAAGTTAATCAACTTAGCTTACACAAGTCCAGATATTGCATATGCAGTAGGAGTAGTCAGCCGGTTCATGCACGAACCTCAGGTTCAGCATATGGATGTAGTTTATAGGATTCTCAGATACCTCAAAGGATGCCCTGGTAAAGGAGTCCTTTATCAGAAAAATGGTCACCTTGATCTTGTGGCATAAACAGATGCAGATTGGGCAGGAGATAGAGATGATAGGAAGTCAACATCAGGCTACTTTACTTTAGTGGGAGGAAATCTAGTCACGTGGAGGAGTAAGAAGCAAAAGGTGGTTGTCATGTCCAGTGCAGAAGCTGAATTCAGAGGTGTGGCAAAGGGAATCACAGAAGTCCTATGGCTGAGAAAGTTACTAACCGAACTGGGATTCACCCCTACACAGAGTTGTGAGTTATACTGTGATAATCAAGCGGCTATCAACATCTTCGAAAATCCAATTCAGCATGATCGCACGAAACATGTAGAAGTGGACAGACATTTCATAAAGGAGAAATTAGAAGCCCAAATAATCAAGCTTCCACATGTAAAATCAAAAGATCAGCTAGCAGACATTCTTACGAAAGCAGTTGGAACTCAATTCTTTGAAGAAGTCTTACGCAAGTTGGGTGTTGGTGACCCTACGACCCAACTTGAGGGGGAGTGTTAGACTATGTATTACAGTTACGCGTATAGCGGTTATCTAGTATAGTAGCAGTTATTTAGTATAGCGGTTATGTAGGCAATATGGCAGTTATGCCTAGGAGCAGTTATTCAGACCTCATGTATATATTATCACCAAATCGTTGAATGAAAGATTTACAGAAATTATAATAAACAAAAATTATCGGTGTTAAACCGAAAATCACACACAACCGCACAATATTACCCACCCACAAAATCGCAAACATCTATCTACATCCCCATCCAATTTTCAGATTTTAATAAAAAAAAAGTTATAATTTGACTAAGCTAGGTGGTGGTTCGAGAGATGTTGGGTTAGTGATAGCTAGGTGAAGGTGATGGCCAGTTGTTGCGGGTTAGGAGAAGGAAAAGTGAGAAGGTTTTCAGAAATTAGGGAGCAGTGGAGAGGGAAATTGGTGACTGTGGTGAGAGGGAGTGGAGAAGGGGAAGAGGGGGAGCGGGAAGGGGAGGGTGGGGACTCGCTGGAAATGGGGGCGGGAAAGAGTTAGTAGCAGTTTGGGAGTGAAGGAGGAAAGGTGGCTGAAATAGAGGAGGTAATGGAAGCTAGTGCAATTACAGATGCACAGCATGAAGCAGGAAAGGAAAAGGAGGAGGAGGGGTGGATGGCAAAGGGGGTGGGGAGGAAAAGTGGTGGCCGACCGGAGTAGGGGATCGACTGAGGTTGGGTGGTCGGGGTGGGGTGGATGGGTGGTTATTATTTGATTTTCTTTTGTTATTTTTTTGTAATTTTATTTTATTTTATTTTATCTTTTTTTTTTGAAAGTTAACCTCTAAAAACAGGTAAATATTTTATGAACAACATTTTTTAATTTAGGATAATTTAGGATAATTTTTCCAATTTTTTAATGTTTATTGTCTTCACTTTTTTTTCCATCAAATTTTTTATTAAATAAAATAATATATTCACTATTTAAAATATTCTATTTGTCTTAATTCCCGTGAATATTATTTGTGGGAATTACATTAAGGAACGAAGGGAGTACTTTTTAAAATATAACAGTGCTCAACCATATTTTAATTTACTAGTATAAAAACTCGTGCACTGCACGAAGTCATTAACATAAAAATATATATAAACATAAATTTTAAATAAAAGATTCAATTACATGTTTCAGTATAAAATAATAATATTTCTTAGAAAATAGATAGAGAATATTTGAATATATAGTGCTTTTAATGAAAAAAACCCAATTGTTAATGTAAGTGTTAATTAAAACTCTCATACTATTTTAGGCAAATTAGATTAATCTTCCAACAAAGGTATCATAATGATTCTTTTGTATTCTCAAAATTTTTTTTGATTATCATGTATCTTTTATTTCTTGATAAAATATTTTAGAATATAAAATCTTAATGAAGAAACTTTATTAATTAGCAGATACTTATATTAAGGAATAAGTTGATTTAGCTTTGGTAAGAATTATTTCATATGACTAATAACTATGAGAATGTCATATGAAATTTTACCGTTTTTTTATTAAATTGTATAATTGAAATATTGAGCCCTCTTTAAGGCCCGCTAAGTATTATTTTCCTTTCTGAAATTTTGAAATGTTACAGCAGTAATGGATAGTGCATTGCAATGATAGGGTGTGTTTACAATTTCAGTTATTCTCATGAGAGACTGTCTCTTTGAGAGACGTCTCTCCGGCCCAACCCACTAAAACTTAATGCATATTTACATTATCCTTAATGCCTACTTACCGTATTGTTAATGCTTACTCACAATATCACTACAAAAAAACAGTAATTTTCCGACTGCCCAAAACAGTCGAAATTTAGTCGGTACAGGGCTATCACGACTAAATTCCGACTGACTCTATCCAGTCGGCTCAGAATGGTCGGAAATGCTAATTAGTCAGAATTTTGACTAGCAAAATGATGGTAGGAAATTAGTCGAAATCACTACAAAAATTGTTGGTAGGCATTTGGTCGGAATTTTCGACTGATCTCCTACTATTTTTCAGTCGAAAATTTTCGACAAGTAGCTAGTCGGAAATTAGTCGGCAATTCAGAAAATCAAAAATTCTCTTGATTTTTCTAAAAATTAGGTATTAAAATAACAATTTAATTTTCCGACTAAAGAATAGTAGGAATTTAGTCGGAAAAGTCAAACTGCAAAATTGACTTGATCTGACCAAAAAAACGCAGCAACAGATGCCGACTAAATTGCTACTAGACTATGGTTGGTAATTAGTCGAAAAAGTCAAACATGAAATTTGACTAGATGTTACCAAGAAAAGGAGGCTATATTTTCCGACTGAATTGCTACTACAATTTAATTGGAAAATAGTCAGAAAATATTATTATTAAAATAATTAATCTGGTCAAATGTGGTCAACGTTGTTACCTACATTTGACCAGAATTATTATTTTATTGATAAAATAAATTATCGATCAAACAAAACAATAAAACGATAAAAATAAGATCAAATACGGACGAAACTAAATTTATATACAAATTAACAAAAAAATAAAAGTATCTGCCAAATAAATTATACAATTCCAAATTGTTTCGAAGACAATTCAACTTTAAGAAACATAAAAACAATGGTCTAGGATGGTGGAGGTGGAGGAGGTTGTTGGAAAGTCGGGTTTTGCTGGAACAACATGCGCATAAAGGATAGCAAATTAATGGTTCACCTCTTCCCTCGTTTTGTGTTGCTCCTCCACAAGGGCCATACGCTCTTCCCTGGAAATGACATTGTTGAGGCGATCATATATTTGATTCATGACTTGTTGAAGATGATCCAGCCTCTCATTAACCATTTGGGCCAGAGGAGGAGCGGCTTGGTGTTGGGATTGCGGCGTACAAACTCAGCATAATAATGTTGTGCAGCGTCACCAACACCAAAGACAACCTTAGAGGGCTTCTTCTTCCTTGGCGCCTGTGATTCGATGGTTTTAACGGCTTGAAAATAGGTGTCGTTCAAACGCTCGACAGGCGCATCTATGGGGAGAGGTGCAATTAGGCGCTTGTATTCATCCTACAAATCGAAATTATAAACATTTAAACAATTGATTTGTAAAACTTTCGGCGGAGTATCCTCTATAAATTAACAAAAACCAAAACTTAAGTAACCCCTGAAATATAAACTAATATAGACATACTATGTGTCTAATTCGAAAATAGCTAAAAATCTAGCATTTCCTCAACATCAAACACAAGCTATTCTAAAGAATGTTGTAAAATATATGTATATATAACATAATCTAAAACAAATAACCTACCAAAAGCTAATCTATTTTTTTATGTTAACCAAAAATGCTAACAAAAAATAAGGTAGATAAGAACTTAAACTTACGCTTATAGCCTCGAACTTCTCGTTGACCCACTGCAAACCATCTCTGGTTCGCACTTTATGAGTGTGAAGAAACAACTCATAAGAAGGCGTCCTTTGTTGCTCTTGCTCCTGAAATTAATTTCATGAATGGTTATTATATATATATATATATATATATATATATATATATATATATATATATATATATATATAGAGAGAGAGAGAGAGAGAGAGAGAGTAAATAAATAAACTTAAAGAAATTAAAACTTATACCAAAAAATAAATATTTGTTATTATTATTTAACAATAATAACAAATATTCAAATCAATCTTTTATAAATAACATACTAAATGTAAACATAAAATAAAGTAATATATTAAGATTAAAAATTAAAAGATTAAATTAATTATTAATAAAATAACATATATTACAAAAAAGTTCAAATTAATCTTATACAAAAGTTAATTTTTTTGAAATTTGAATAACTTATATTACAAAAAAAAGATATAAAAAGATATAAATGTAAGTAAAATTAACAATTTGAATAATCTTATACATACTAAGGGCAAGTTCGGTATGCATTTATTTAGACTTGGAAACGGAAACGAAAAAGAAAATCCGTTACTTTGTATTTGGTTTGAGAATATGGTAAGCAAATCCGTTTCATTGAGATAACAGATTCCTCTGCTTTGTTACTTCTCCCAAAGCTACATTAACAATCTATTTCATAGCGGTAATGGTGTCTCACCCTCCACTGCCAAATGCCAATATGCATTGGATTATAAAATCAACTACATAGTTCAGTACTTCAATGTCTAAGATAATGAAGGATGATATATGAAACTCCAACATTAATATTGAAAAAAAAACACCTGTAAAATTTTATATACAAACTTTTTTCTTTATACTTATTAAAAGTTTTAACATATACTATGAAGTGCATCTCATATCCTAAAACATTTATGGTTGATTTGATTTAATGGTAAATTTCAAGTTTTGATTTTGCACCGTAAATTGACATTGCGCTTTTGTTTGTAAAGTCAATCAAAAACAATTCAGATTGTGATTTTCTTTAGATAAGAAGGCAAAACAAATGTGTTGTTTACGTTTTGATCAAAAACAATTGACTTGGACAAAACATATGATTAAAAGTTTATTTTTTACGTACCATAGGAATCTTGTTTTCCATTTACATTAAAAATGGGAAAAAATTCCTGAGATCAAAACAAGTTTCAACGAACAATAAATTCAACTTATGTTGAAATATTTAAGACCACTCAATGAATATTCTAATTACTTAATTACCATATAACTTCTTCGTTCCTCAATCATTTCATCTAACTATAATCACCATATCATATCATCATACAATCAATCAAAAGACTGTAAAATTGCACATTATATTTTCATATTAATTTGCTATCATATCATACAATTTAATAAAAAGACCGTTGAGAAACTGCAAACTTGTAGATAAGAAATCAAGATAATCTTGATTTGTAGATGAGTATCAAGAAGGTTAAAAAGAAGAAGAAGCTTTTATTTCTCAATCAAAAATTGCCCTTAAACTAAAACAAAAGAGGTATATATATACAAGCTATCCTAGATTACATAAAACAAAATATTCTATATTAGTAGAGGTGAGCTGGCTATCAACTAAGTATCACCCTAATACCCCCCCTTCAAGATGGACATGAGGGATAGTGAAGAAGTCCAATCTTGGAACAAAGAAAATTATGCTGAGCAGCCCCTAATGGTTTAGTCATCAAATTAGCCAGTTGAAGAGTGGAATTGACATGAGATAGAGATATAAAGTCAGATACAACATGATCCCTGATGTAGTGACAATCGAGTTTGAGATGCTTAGTTCTTTCCAAGAAAACTTCATTCTCTGCAATGTATTGGGCTGATTTGTTATCACAGAAAAGAGATATAGGTCTTGGAACAAAAATATCCAGATCTTGTAATAAACCTTCCAACCATACTAATTCACTGGTTGTCTGACTCATAGATCTATATTCAGCTTCTGTGGAACTTTTAGAATTGACTTTTTGCTTCTTAGTCTTCCAGGAGATAAGGGATTGTCCAAGGAAAACACAATAGCCTGTGAGAGATTTGCCAGAGTAAGCACAAGTTCCCCAATCAGCATCACTATAAGCTTGTAGTTGAAATTCAATTTTAGAACTGTAAAATAACCCTGTATTGAGAAAACCCTTAAGATATTTCAAGACATGTAAAGCAGCTGCAAAATGAGGAGCCATGGGATCACTCAAGAATTGACTAAGTTGCTGGACAGAATAAGAAATATCTGGCCTAGTCATGTTCAAATATAGGAGTTTCCCAATGAGTCTTCGGTATATCTCAGGATTAGCCAATAAATCACCAGTCAAAGTACTGAGTTTGAGACCTTTTGGTAATGAAAAAGGAGAAATTTTGCAATTTTCCATTTTTGTGTCCTGAAGCAAATCAAGAATGTATTTTCTTTGATTCAATAGAATCCCTTCTGAAGTTCTATGAACTTCAATGCCAAGGAAAAACTTCAAATCACCCAAGTCCTTGATAGTGAAGGCTTGGTGAAGTTGAGATTTAATATGAGAAATGATTAATTTATTTGAACCAGAAATCAAAAGATCATCAACATAAGCAACAATAACAGTAAAATCAATTCCATCTCTTTTAGTAAACATTGAAAAATCTTGCTTGGATTGAATAAAACCCAAAGAATGAAGCAGGAACTTTTTAAGTTCAATATTCCATTGTCTGGAAGCCTGTTTAAGGCCATATAAAGATCTTTTCAGTTTACATACCTGACCAGGAAGAGCTTTGGAATACCTAGGCATGGCCACGGGGCGGGTTACCCGGAACCGAACCGGTCCCGAACCGCTTGGAACCGGATCCGGAACCGGAACCGTTTGCGACAGGTTCCGAACCGCGAAACCGTGAAACCGCCGGAAAAAAACGTCGTGAACCGGGTAAAAAACCCGCGGTTTGGAACCGGAACTGGTCCGGGAGAACCGGTCCAACGGTTCCATGGAACCGGTTTTGGAACCGGAACCGGAGCCGGTCCGGTTGAACCGGCTCAACGGTTCCGTGGAACCGGAATCAGAACTGGAACCGAGACCGGTCCGGTTGAACCGGCCCACCGGTTCCATGGAACCGGTTCGCCAAAATGTTACCGTTTATGACCGTTAACTAGCCGTTGGAGTTTCCTCTATATATACTCATCACTTTCAATCATTGTCATTCACAACTCATCTCTTCTCCTACTCTCTCTACTTACTCTCTCTATTTAATTCTTTAATTACGCAATTATTCTCTTAATTACATAATTAGTCTTTTAATTATTTCTTCATTTAGTTAGTTACATAATTAATTATTTATTTATTTCTTAATTCTATATTTCTATTATTACTTCAATATTATCAATCATGTCTTCATTTTTGAAAAAAGCCACAAAAAAAGTTACTAAAGTGGCAAAATCATTGGGAGGTTCCAGTTCGTCCAAAAGAAAGGTCACTTCTACTCCGTCGGTATCAACAACACCTTCCATTAGTAATTATAATTATGAACATAATTATCCGGAAGGGTACGACCCAGAATTACATTATTATGCAGAAGAAGTGGAAAGAGAAATACAAATTGATGAAGAAGAACAAGAAGAGGAACCAACGACCCCAATTGGGATACATATATCTCGACAGTCATCAACAAGATCACATGAGGAACAAGGAGAACTACAACAACAAAGACAAGCTCGTGGTAAACGAGTCAATTTCCAAACTATCGGTTAGTTTTATAATTTTATTCTTCAAATTAATTAAACTTTAAATTATTTATTTATTTAATTATAGTTTTATAATTTTAAATTATTTATTTAGATGAAGATGAACCAATAAGACAACCTTTTCCGGCAATGCCACCTCCTAGTGGTAGAGCTGTTTCACATGTGTGGTCGTATTTCACAAAAGAACCAACCGAGAATCCAGATATTTTCTTATGCACTTGTCAAATTTGTGAAAGTCAAGGAGTAAAGCCCTTAGTTTCATACAGTTTCGCCAGAGGTAAATACTTTTTAAGTTTTTTATACATACATAATACATTGATACATTATATATTCATATTTTATAAACATTTATTTATTGTGTTTTGTGAATACGTGTTAGGTGGTGGTACGGGATCTTTTAACAAACATTTGGCAAAGAAGCATGGAATCACAAAAGAAACTCATGCAGCAAGCGGCAGCGGGACCACAAGTGAAAGCCGACAGACACAATGGGACATTTCCAGCACAGGTATGACTTTTAGATATAATCGTAATGATATGATTGATGAATTTTCTAGGTATGTAATTTGTGATGAATTGCCTTTTAACCACGGTGAAAGTAGGGCATACGAGCGTCTCACTAGAAAAACTTTGCAACCACAATATAGAGCAATCCCTAGGAGCACTCTTAAAAGACGCACAATTAAATTATACGAATCAATGCGCTATGAATTAGTTGAAATGTTTAAATCTTTTAATGGTAGGGTTAGCATAACAACTGACATTTGGTCTGCTCCCCCACATTTAGAACCTTATATGTGTGTAACAGCACATTGGATCGATCAAAATTGGATTATTCAAAAAAGAATAATTGCTTTTGAGACAATGCCAGAAAGACATACCGGTGAAAACATAAAATATAGATTAGTAGAGATATGTAGAGAATGGAACTTATTAGATAAAATATTTTGTTGTTCAACTGATAATGCAACCGCGAACATTAAATGTATAGAACTTTTGTTTAACGAACCTGCTTTAAGTTTAATCCTTGGGGGTAGCTTATTACACATACGTTGTTGTGCGCATATAGTTAACTTATCTTGCCAAGCAAGCATAAAACAATTAAGTGATTTATTAGAACCAATTAGGGATATAGTGAAGTGGCTTAGGATCGGAAAGATAAAAAGACGATATAAACAATTATGTGACCAATATCAACTTAAAAAAGTGTGTTGGTCATTAGATACTCCTATACGTTGGGGCTCAACCAACGATTTATTAAGAAAGGCGATTGCTTATCGTCCAGTAATAACACAACTATATAGTGAGTGTACAGATAGTTACATAGCTGATGACACTTGGGAGTTAGCTATAGGTGTACATAACATATTAGAAGCGTATGACCACGCGACTAAGATTTTTTCTTATGTTTATGAACTGAACATTCACTTAGTAATAAGTGAATGTATTACTATTTTTTATCATCTCGTTAAATATACACATGATGATACTAACCCAAATTTGAGGCCGATTCTTGCAGGTTTGATGGAAAAATGGACGACATATTTTACCGGTTTTCCTTATATTTATGGAATCGCAACCATTTTGGACCCACGTTTTAAAACTGAGGTCCTTACTAAAGTAATAGGATTTTATTACCAATCGTTAGATCGCCCGTCTACTGATGTACATAATTATGTAGGAACATGTAAAAATATTTAGCAGAACTCTATGATTTTTACGCTAGTGTATATAACCCGAAACGCGATATGTCTAGGCGTGCTAGCGTTTCGGCACGTCCCTCTTACTATAATTCGGTAATAGCTAACATAATGAGTCAAGATGATAGTTTTGTAGGATCATCTTCTTCTTCCTCGACCTCATATTTAGAACTAGATAGTTATCTTAAACACCACTTTGAAATAGACAAAAGTATCTATAATATTTTGAAGTGGTGGAAAGAAAAATCTGTAAAATTTCCCATTTTATCGAGAATTGCAAAGGATATCCTTGCAATTCCCGCGTCAACAATTGCGTCGGAGTCTGCTTTTAGTGCAGGTAGAAGAGTTTTGGACGAAAAGAGATCTCGTCTTGCTCCACATAGTATTCAAATATGTGTTTGCAAGAAAGATTGGGATCAAGCGGAGATTCGAACACAAGGAATAAGGAATGATGATGATCAAGACGACGATGATGATCCATCGATGATGATGGATACATCTGCATCATCGTCAGGAGGAGAGTCAGCGGAAACATCTAACCAACCACATGATGATGACGAGGACGAATAGGATCAATCCGACAAGCGACAACGATAAATCAACATTCAACAACTATAAATAAAAGGTATGACAAAGAATTACGTGGGCTTTGATTCCTTCGGGATACGTAGGCAGCTTAGTATTCCTTTGGGTACTAGGTTCAAGTCCATTTTATCCCTCTTTTTTATTAATCATCTTTATCGACATTATCATTGATTCGTTTCTTATTAATTTATTTTTTTCCATTCTTTTTAGTAAATATTTCAATAACGATGACAACTTGACATGCAATGAATTTCGCTAATAATCAAGTAATCATCAAAGGTACGTCCACGATATTATAGTATTTTTTATTATACAAATATTTAAAGAAAAAAAAAATGGAACCGATGGTCCGACCCACCCGTCCCGTGAGTTGGAACCGCCGGAACCGCCTCATGAACCGCCAAGGAACCGTGTGGAACCGTCCGGAACCGGAACCGTTCGCAACAGGTTCTAAATGGAACCGGAACCGGGTGGAACCGGAACCGGATGGAACCGGAACGGAACCGGACCAACCCGGACCGTGGCCATGCCTAGGAATACCCTTGGGGAGGATTCATATATATGTCTTCTGATATGTAGCCATGTAAAAAAGCATTGTTGATATCAATCTGTTGAATACTCCAGTGTTTAGCAGCAGCTAGGGCAATAATAGTTCTTACAGTGGTGAACCTTGCAACAGGACTAAAAGTGTATTTATAGTCTTTTCCTTTTACCTGCTTATCACCCCTGGCCACTAACCTAGCCTTGCATCTTTCAACAGTTCCATTAGGTTGAAATTTAATTTTGTAAACCCATTTGCAACCAATAGGAGTCTTATCAAGAGGTAAAGTAGTTAAGTCCCAAGTATGATTGTTTTCCAAAGCTTCAAGTTCTTTGTTCATGGCATTGATCCATCTAGGGTCATTTTAGCTTTATTATAAGAAGTGGGTTCATAAACAGATAGCATGGAAGAAAGACTATCTAAGTCTGCAGAGGACATATGTTGAAGAGAAGGTTCAGTATGAACATTAAAGGATAAGGAAGAGGGAGAAGAGATATCTTGTGGAGTAGTTAAAGGTTTGATGTTAGGAATATTGGTAATAAAATCTTGATATTTAGAAGGAAAAATTGGGATTCTGGAAGATCTTCTTGGGTTAGGAATGAGAGGAGAAGAATCAGGGGAAGCAATGAAGTTATTGTGCTGATCAGAACCAAAAGTAGAAGAAGGACTAGTGGTTTGAGGAGAACTGAAAGAAGGAGTTAAAACAGGATTAATGGAAGGAATTTGTTGAAAATTGGAAATATCATCAGAAGTATCTGATGAAAGAAAAATGGGCTCAGTTTGCTGAGAAGTAAAATTAGATGAATCTTGTTGTTTATAAGGGAAAATGTTTTCTTTGAAAATAACATCTCTGCTAAGAAGAATTTTGTGTTGATCCAAATCATACAATTTGTATCCCTTCTGAGCATAAGGATAACCTAGAAATATGCATCGTTTAGCTCTAGGAGCAAATTTGTCATTAGTTTTGTGAGCAGGATAACATAAAGAACCAAAAACTTTGAGATGATCAAAAGTGACAGGCTTGTTCATGAGTAATTCATATGGAGTTTTTCCAATCCAAGACAGGGGTGGGCATGAGATTTATGAGATATGTGGCAGTTAATAAACAATCACCCCAAAATTTAATAGGTAAACCAGCATGAAATCTTAGTGTTCTGGCAATATCTAAAAGGTGCATGTGTTTCCTCTCAACTCTGCCATTTTGTTGAGGTAAACCAGGAAGGCTCCTTTGATGTATAATACCTTTTGAGGCAAAAAGAGAACAGCAAGATTGTTGGAAAATTTCAGTGCCATTATCACTTCGTATAATTTTAACAGTGGTGTTAAATTGATTTGAGACATTGGCAAGAAAATTAGATATTATATGAAAAACTTGGTGTTTACTGTGAAGTAAATGTGTCCAAGTAGTTCTAGAGTAATCATCAAGAATAGTAAGAAAATATGTGGCTCCTGATAAGGAGGGTGATCTGTATGGACCCCAAAGATCAATATGAATAAGTGCAAAAGGTGCAGTAGCATGAGAGGATGAAACAAGAAAAGGAAACTTATGATGTTTGCCTAAAATACAAGATTCACAATGAAAATTCTCTTTATTATTATTGATTATTACATGAGGAATATGTTTCATAGTAGAAAAAGAAACATGGCCTAATCTTGCATGAAGTAAATCAAGACTAGAAGAAGAACATGCTGTATTTACAACAAGATTATTGGGGAAAACATGATATGAAGAAGCTGAAGAACACAAAAGATATAAGCCTGATGTTCTCATAGCAGTGGCTTTGACCTCATTAGTTGTAAGGTCCTGAAATATACAAGAATGATTAGTAAATTTAGCAAGAAGATTGTTATTGTCAAGCAATTGTCCAACAGATAAAAGATTATGTTTAAAAGAAGGAACAAATAAAACGCTGTTAAGAGTGATATCAGAATTAAGTTTTATAGATCCAGAATGAGTGACAGTGTTTGTTGAACCATCAGGTAATCCAACAAGAATAGGAGAATGCAGAGGGTGGAAGGAAGAAAAAATTTAGAATTAGAACACATATGTTCAGAAGCACCAGTGTCTATAACCCAAGAATTGGCAGGAATGTTTGGAAAATTAGAAGCAACATGAGAAACAAAAAAAATACCTGCAGAGTTCACATTTGTATAGGAAGAAGTAAGAGGATCAGTAGATATAGAAGATTGATTCATGCATTTAATAACTTCCTTGCATACAACAGATAGCATTTGAGGATCAATAACAGGAGAAGACATCTTTCCAGAGGAACCAGAACAAGGAACAGACCCAAGAATGGAAGAATTATCAACTTGAACATTTGCAGTTGTTCTAGAAACAGATTTAAATTTCTTGTTTGCATACCACTCAGGATAGCCTATAAGCTTGAAACATTGATCAATCGTGTGACCTTTGCCTTTACAATGCTCACATACTCTTTCAAACTTAGTTTTCTTGGAATCCTTCCTCATACCAGCAGAATTATCAGGTTTGAATTGATGAGCAGCAAAAGCACCAATTTCATTGGAATGACTTGTATAAAGGTTATTCTGATGTTTTCTCTCAACAGATTGTAAAATGTGATATACTTTATTGATGTTAGGTAAAGGATCAGTACTAAGAATGTTTGTCTTAACTTGATCATAGGCTGGGTTGATACCGGAAAGAAATTGAATTAACTTCATTCTATTGTCAGCATCTAAGACTTTTTTAAGAATTCCACAAGAACAATTAGCAAGAATACCACAAGAACAATCAGGAAAGCCTTCTAGGTCATGAATTTCATCCCATATTCTTTTTTTTTTTTAGCATAATATTCAGTAATGGAAGAATCTTTCTGTTCAATAAGAAAAAGAGATCTATGTAGATCAAACAATTGAGGCACATTGCTTTGACCATATCTATCTTTAACTTCCTTCCACAATTAATAAGCTGAATCAACAAACATGAAGGTTTCTGCAATACCTCTCTCCATGGAATTGATGATCCAAGATCTTACAATGTAATCATTCCGGATCCATTTCTTGAAATCAGAGGAAGAAACAGATGGTTTGAGAAGAGTTCCATCAATAAAACTCACTTTATTTCTTGCATATAAAGCCATCTTCACAGATCTACTCCAGTTTACATAGTTAGAACCCGAAAAAAGAAGAGCGACAATAGAATGTTGTGAAATGTCAGAAGAAGAAAGAAAATAAGGATCATCAAAATTGAAATTCATATTGCTTTGAACTGGAATTTCAGGATTATTTGTTAATGAAATTTCATCATTGATTGTCAAAGGTGTTTCTGCATGTTTAGAAAATGGCGTTTCTGAATCAGCCATTTTAAGAAAATATATATATATATATATATATATATATATATATATATATATATATATATATATAAGAAATCAGAGGATGAAGAAAGAAGATAAGACGGAAGCAGTAGGAGCGAAATCGAGCTCCGATACCATGAGAAACTGCAAACTTGCAGATAAGAAATCAAGATAATCTTGATTTGTAGATGAGTATCAAGAAGGTTAAGAAGAAGAAGAAGCTTTTATTTCTCAATCAAAAATTGCCCTTAAACTAAAACAAAAGAGGTATATATATACAAGCTATCCTGGATTACATAAAACAAAATATTCTATATTAGTAGAGGTGAGCTGGCTATCAACTAAGTATCACCCTAATAACCGTAAAATTCCTTATAATATTCTCATATTGATTTGCCATATGGAATAATTCTTACCAAACTTACATCAATATATTCCTTAATATATGAGTAGTGCATTACAATAAGATATGTTTTTTTGAAACTTTATTGGAATATTAAACTTTTAAATTTAAATCTACATGAAATTTCAAATTAAAGTTTTGAATATATATGTGGTTTTTTATGTTGAAATATTTGCTAATTAATAAAGTTTATTCATTAAAATTTAAATTTCTAAAATATCTTGTCAAATTTTACTTAAAAATTATGAGAATTTTAATTAATATTTATATTAACAGCCTAGTTTTTTATTCATTAAAAATACTGTATATTTTAAATTCTCTATCAATTTTATAAGAAAAATTATAATTTTAAACTGAAAACAAGTATTAATTTCATCTTTATTTAAAATTTACATTTATATATATTTTTAACTAACAAATTCGTACATATCACAAATTTTATAACAAAAATGAATAAAATGCAAGCGCCATTCAAAAGCATAAAACAAACATCAACAAATACAAAGAAAGCTTTAATAACCTATATAATGACACGCGATGTAAGGGACTGAGGAAGGGAGGAGTTCTGGGTTGGGAAGGGGATTGGAGGAGTTGCATTATAATGGTAACTGCAACAGCAATCAAGTCAATTCGGTACACAAAAAATCTCAATATGTTAATCACACGTGTGAAACATTGCGTGCTATCCGGAACAACATTTTATATGGAGCGAGGAACGAAGTAGCAACAAGGAACACAACCTGAATTGACTTGAGAATTGTTAGTGCAAGTGCCAAATAATCTTTGTGTGATGGTAGTGACTCAATAACTCAAAAGAAGACACATTATGTTGAGAGCAATATTAAGGGTGCAATAAAAGATAATTAAATATATAATAAATTGCTAATTTATGGGAGAGTTAATGTGTCACTTAATGGTGTGTTGAAGGGGCAATTAATCTAGGAATAATGGTGGGCATTATTTCTATGTTTATTGCTAAGTTTATTGTGATGTTAAATATGCATTAAAAGAGACCTTAAATGTCATATTTAATTGTATGGCATTATGGTGCTTTGATGGTGATTGAATGTGTGGTTCTAAAATGATGTATTCCTCTCTATAAATAGGATACATCATTCATACAGCAAATTCACCACAACACACATAAACATATTGTGAGAGGGCTACCACATTGTAAGAAACTTGAGAGTGTTTTTCTATGTATTAGTATTGTGAGATCTCTATTGTGAGATGTATGACTTGAGAGGTTGTTCTCAAGTATGAGAGTTTATTCATTATTGTATTGTTGAGTCCATTAATGAAAGTAAACATTTGTTGAGAGGGAGGTATCCAAAATACCTCATAAACTTGTGTGTTGTTGTCTCTTTTGATACATTTTGTTTTTCATCATTTTTTACATTTGTTCTTTTGCCATTGTTGGGTTCCAAGCACCCCTCTTTCAAGAACAATTGAGTACAAGATCAATAAATTAAGTATAACTAATATATTTGAAAACAAAGTAAAATTAATTTGATTTTTTGCTTTTACAATTTTTTTAAAAAGAAATTTATTTGTTTTCTAGGCTTATCTGTATTTAATTTTAAAATGGAGGCCAAAATACCTTATTAAAAGGTCTTCTAAACCAGAATGACATCTTAAGTGAGATAAGTTGCATTTTTGTGAGGTTTGGGGACCGATGTTCTTAGATGACAAAACAATGTTACGTGATTACGTTCTATATTGCATGTTTTCGTGGTGTGAATCAATAGTAGACTGTCACAAAAGCATCCACTTTAAGCGAAAATGTTTCCTTTGTAAGCATAAGCACGTAACAAAGTGACTTTTTCTATAGTATATTTATATAATTCAGGTAAGTGTACATGTTTTATCTCTTGTTTCAGGCAGCTAGTATGAAGTATCTATAGAAAAAAGTGTAGAACATATTAGTAAGTTGTACATTTGATTGTAAGGTAGAACTTTGCTGATGATATTAAACTAGAAATAGGTACATAAAAATGTGAACATATATATTTTTTAAATATTTTTGTTTGATAAGAAGGTATATTAGCCTTTAGAAAAGGCAGAATTTGGCATATATTCTTCTCAAGCCACAAGAAAGAATCTCATTCCTGTCAATCTGTCAAAGCATTATCACAAGCTTGTTTGTGAAAGTTACCATCACCTAATGTCACTCTATGGCCCATTAGCTTTTCAATCAAGCAACATGAAAAGCTCTCAAACAGGATTTTCCCATTTGCAATGTAAACTTTGTATCTGTTAAAGTATATAACATATATGACATCTTGTCACGCTGGCTTAAAATACCATGTCAGGGACTAACTCAACCAAAAGTTTAAACGGATGGTTGAGGTTTCAGGATATGTTATATACTCTAATAGGACTTATCTATGCTATTGTACATGCATTTGGATTCTCATCACTGAAGATAGAAGTAACATTCCCATTATTATGACTTCCATTTCGATATGGATCCATATTGTACGGATCCATTCTGTTCATACCGTAATTTGTGTATTGTGGTGGTGGTTGTACGTATTGGTATTCTGTGATGGAAGGTGATGGCCTATACATGTTATAACTGTGAGTTGCATAAACATTTTGAGGTGGCGGTGGTTCATGATAAACTGTTCTAGGTGGTGGCTCATGATAGATGGGGCGAGGTGGTGGTTCATGATAAACAGGATGAGGTGGTGGCTCATGATAAATGGGCCTAGGACGTTCGTGATAGACGTGTTGAGGTGGTGGCTCGTGATAAATTGGTTGTGGATGTGGTTCGGGTCTATAACTTGGACCCGGATGGTTTGTCCAGTGTCCCCCATAAGAATTGTATCCATATCCATTATTGTAACCATATCGATATCCATAGTCGGGTGCGTGGTGGTGAACTACATGGACCTCCTCAGGTGGTGGATTGTGAGGGTTGGCTTGCTGGCTTTGTTGATGCTCTGGTGGAGGATTTGACTCGGGTTGTGGATTTTGAGCCTGTGAAGTTTCAGGTTGTTGTGGTTGGGCTTGGGGTTGGGCTTGATCTCCTGATTGCTCTTGTGGTGGTGGGGGTGCTTCGTCTGATTTGGGAGGCTCGGTTGGTTGAGTGTTCCCTGCATCTTGAGGTGGGGGGCCTCCTTCCGGTGGTGGTTGCGCTCCTCCCTCCGATGATTGGGCTGAACCATCTGGTGGTTGTGGTTCGGTTGGTTGCGAATTAGGGTCTGGTGCTTCTGTGTGAGAACAGATTGTAGCAACTTTTCTGACCTTCTTTATAGCTTTGATAATTCTTTCAGGGTCTGCCCATCCAATTACTGTCAATTTCTGATGAGGAAAATCAATGTAGAGATCATATATCCCTGTAGATTTAGGAAAACCAATGTTACACGAAATGAAATTCAATTCCAAATAAGAAATAAGAACATTAATATAGTGATTCGGAAACACAAAAAATGACCATTTATATAGTGCAAGATAAGATAGGACCATAATTTTGTACACATACATCGACTAAGTAGGTAACATAACCATAACTGTAAACATAACATAACCATAACAAAACAAGATATGTGAAATGTTATTTAGTGTTTCAAATCGAATCTCCATACTATTTACCATTGATACCATTGAGCGCCTTTTTGATCTTGTGCACACACCCATTACAGTCCATACGGACATGTATCTCTGTGATTTGAGGTCTCTGCATTATTTTGGCAGGAAAACTGAAAAAAGCTTAGAAGGATATTGATATGTTTTAGGTGGAAATTAAAATACAGAAAATACAAGAAACTAAAGAATAAATGCCAATACCAAAATGTTGAATATGTAGCCATACCTTCAATTCATGAACCATTTTACGTTGTAGAAAGAATGGAACATTGTGAAAGAATAGGTGGCATAATATTTGTATTTGAGGAGGGAATATTTGAAAGATTAAAGTTGTGGGACATGCAAGGAATCCACTTTTAATTAGATTATGAGTTGGACATTAAACAGTTTTTGCACAAGAAAGTAAAACTCTTCCTATAATATGGTTTTTATGTTTAGAAGTCACTATCTAACTTATTAAAAAGAGAATGAAAGGAATTGTATTGATGGAAAGATACCAAATTTTCTAGCAGGGGTCAGATCAGAATCGGATTAAAAATTGACAAAGAATTTTAAATTATATGTGCTCTTATAACTTATTGATTCATACCAAAACGTTTTATGACATCCTCATGAATACTCGAGTGGATTCTCCATTTTTAGGGTCTCGTACCGTCCGACATCTTACATATGTTGAATTAGAGGTGTTTAAAACAAATCCGATGATCCAAGAGCAGATACAAGGCCAAGTAATGCTGTTAGTTGGTTACATTGATAGTAATAGCCTCAACAACCGATGTTCAAATCCTATGTAAAACATGTTTTTGTTTCGAAAACTTATGACCGGGACGCCACTTGCCTACGGCCTATTTATGCTTTCTCAACGTCTCATCATGTTCTTTTATTAAATATATGGAAATGCATTAAAAGAGTCTAAATGCATTAAAATAGTTTCAATTAGACATTTGCCTTTTTTTATTTTTGTTAAACTCTAAAATGGAAAGCAATATTTGGACAATTACTATAAATAAAAAATTGTTAAAGTAATTTTATTTTTATTTAAAATATTGATAGTACTTCATTTTTTTTATATCCGTCATTATGACGATTCGATATTTACCCAACCTTATAACCGAAATTGAATTCACAATTAATTTTAAGTTATATAAAAATTTAAACGGACCAAAAAATCATAACTTTGGAAAAATTTACGCTGAAGAGAAGTTTTTAATTCTTTTTCTTTTTGAGGTGGATGTACGCTGTAAATGGAAGAAGCGTCTGTGTTTAGGATATCCAAACAAAATATGAAATTAGAAGAAAGTAAAAGGGGAGGAAAATGAAGAGGAATAGGAAAGTGATGTGCACTGGTGATAGTTTATTGAAGTCAAAGTGGCTTTTTTAGATAAGAGTAGGATGTCCACTTCAAGGGAATCCTTTTATCACAAGGAAATAAGTGTGTTCATACTGCTTAATTGTTTAGTTAGATTTAGGCTTTAAAGACCTTGTTTTTTTGATATGGTATGATTTTATAGTTTATGTTCCAAAATTCCTTATAATAACTTTTTAGTTTCACACCCCAAATAAAAAATGAATATGCCACAAAATAAATGATAAAAGTTTTGTCGCCTAAATCTTTATCGCATAAATTCTTTTTTGTCGCTTAATATATCGCTGAGCTATACGACAAAAAAATAACTTGTCGCCTATTATGTCGAATAGCTTATTCTGAGGCCATAAAAATAATTTGAATATTTGTTATTATTATTATTAAATAATAATAGTATATATTGCCATTATTATTAAATAATAATAATAACAAATATTCAATTTTTTTATAAAAAAAATACATAAAAATAATATATATACAAAATAAGCAATAAAAATTATATTTACAATAATATATAACAAAATTATTGACATTAATATTTATAATACAATAAAAATTATTTACATTATTATTATACAATAAAAAAAATGTTTAAATTATAATACAAAATTTCATAAATAAATATATACATATTTACAAAAAAAAATTTTTAAATACAAAGATTAAAAGTAACCACCACGACTAGAGCGACTACCACCACCACGGCTATTACGCGATCCTCGAGAACCACCCGATCCACCTGGGCTACCACCCATATCACCACCCCAACCTTGACGACTACCTACTCCCGAACCATGGCATTTATTACTGCTTTTCCCATATAATGCATTCCGTAATTGGATGTGAGTTTCTTCGAGAGCTTGTAAGTGCCCACGTATTTCTCTTATATCTTCTCAAGTAGGGTTGTTCTCGTCGAGTTGAGCTTGCATGAATACGCGAAATTCATGCCTATGACGCTGATTCTCGGAGAGATGCGCTCTCATTTCATCTTGAGTAGCGCACTACTCTCGAGGGGTGAAACAGTTCTCAAACAGATTATGATAGTATTATTCATTGGCAGACCCCAAACTATAATACCCAGGATAAGAAGGAGAATTTTAATTTTTATTTACCTCCATGATCGCCTCTGCATAAATTTTAGAGTGATCAGGTTCTTCGCCCATTCTTATTGCTTCCGCTTCTAATTTGCGGTAGTGCTCCTAAAAGACGAATGAAAAATAGATTAGATACTAATCAAATATAAACAACAAAACAAGAAAATAAATTTGAACTTACTTCAATTTTTGTCGTATTCAGTGATTACGACACGCTGACCATCCGAGTCACGTACTCCTTTGGTTCGTAACAATAACCTATAAGGAGTAGGCTCCACATTGCCAGATTTCTCGGCCTTCAAAAACTAGAAATATTAGTTAATAAACAATTATAAATGTAAAAACGTTAAGTAACTATTAATGAAATATCAACTTACCATATTTTCGCGCAATCGCGTAGCAGAATACGGGCCACCACGATAGGTAGGCAAAGGTAGTGCACTGGAGTCCCCTTTGCGCCTGTTACTCTTTCCGTGAGAGCTTTTTGTAACAACCCGACTTACCATTGACTGAGTAAGCAGGGTCATCACGGGAGTTACTTCCCAAGAAACTTAAATCACACTTTCAAAACTTGAGCAAAAGAGTCACCAGTTCTTTAACGTAACTAACTCAGCTAATTCTTATACCAAATATCTAACTAAAATACAAAGTAATCATAAATTTCACTTTATAGTCCAATATAACCAACACAACCAAGTCTAATATACATTTATCAAAAATCTAATACAAAACTACAAATTCACACGTGCTCAGCTCAATATAACATCCTTTAAACTCTAATCAACACTGAGGTTTGGGAGGAATTGTAAGCTCAGTCCACGATTCATTGGACCCTATGAGATTCTTGAGCAGATAGTCAAGGTAGCTTATGAACTTGCACTTCCTGCGTCTATTGACCAAGTGCATGACGTGTTTCACGTATCCCAGCTGAGACAGTACATTATGGATGATTCACACGTTCTTCAGCCCGAACAGTTGACCTTGGATGACACCTTATAGTATGTGGAGACTCTCGTTCAGATTCTAGATAAGAAGACGCGTGATACACGTCGGGGTAGTATAGCGCTTGTGAAGGTGTTATGGTCTAATCACGTCACCGAAGAAGCCACGTGGGAGGAAGAAGATGCCATGAGACGCGATTATCCCTGGTTGTTTGCTCAGGTATTTCTATGTTTTCCGTTTTATAACAATTACATCTCCTTAGTCTTAGAGGGTTAAGTTCGAGGACGAACTTTATTCTTAGTTGGGTAGAATCGTAAGATTTTGGGATAGTACTAGGTTTTAACAATGCTAGGCCTTAAAGTTTGGTTGGTTCACATAGTTAGTCATGTAATATAGATTTTTACAGTGCACAGAGTATGAGTAATTGGGTAACATAGCTTTACGATACGTATGTTAGCTGGATATTTGAGTATATACTTGAGACTTAGTTTAACTTCAAGGACGAAGTTTTTTTCAAATTAGGTAGAATGTAACATTTGAGAAATTAATAATTTAAGACGAGTGAATTTAAGAGAATTATTAGTACGAGAATGACCTTAAATATACATGATATAAATATATTCTCAAATTAATTTCTTCCCTCTCTTACTTTTCTTTTATTTTGATTAAAGTATCAAAAAATAAAAAATAAAAAATAAAAAATAAAAGCCTCATTTCTCTCTCTCTCTCTCTCATTCGAATGAACTCAAAGGAAGCAGGCATTCATCATCTTCTTCCTTTAGCCATTCGAACGAAGCTGCATCAATCCCACCTTCTCCAAATTCGAACTAGAGACCAAAAAGGAAATCAGTATAAGCAATCCCTTTCTACTGCTATTCAAAATTAGGGCAAAGCTAAACTTCAATCATCTTCTACCTTGAGTTCTCACAAGATTCATTGCAAATCTTCATCTCCTTGCCAATAGTTTGGGTGAACCAAAACTCCATGAATGTGCTATTCTTCTTATTTGATTATTGGTGTAAACAAACTAAGGTTTGAATCTCCCAATTTCTATGTGTAATTTTACTCCATTCTTCTCTTATAATTCTGATTTTCCTCTCAAGAACCGAACCCTAGCCCATCTTTGATTAGATTTTCAGGTAACATCAATATTTTTGTAGGATTTTCTTCCATTGAAGTAGTAAAACAGCAAACAGCAACCGAATCCTCCCCTTCCCAAGCCCCTATTCTGCCGAAAATGGGGGAAAACAAGTGAAATTTGGTCTTGTTTGTTTAAACATCGAAATCCAAGTCAAACACAAATTTGTGAAATCTGTTTTGTTTGTGTTTCTTGTTGCCGCCAAACAGAGGTAAATCCTCCTTGATCCTTTTTTTTCTTTTCCTTAATATTTATGTTCTCATTCATATAAGGTTAGTTTCAATGGCTTGTACATTCTTTTATCATGTATTAAACCCTAAATTTTGATGAATCTTGGAAATTTATATGAGTTAATTGGATAAATTCTTAATTGAGAGTCCTATGGAAAATGTGTTACTAGTAAGTTGTGTGATGATGAGAATTTAAGTGTGGATTATAATTTTAGTAGAAGATTATTCTAATGACTTGGTTTTGATTAGTGTAGTGTCCTTGAATATGATGGTAGTTTTAATTTGATGGCCAAGGAGGAATTAAATGGAGCTAGTATGTGTAAATTTATCATGATGATTGTGGTGGATACAAATTCAAGAGATAAGGTACATGTCATTGAGAATTGTTGATATTGGTGAATGTATTGAATAATTAATTTTTCTTGAATGGATTAGGAGACTCTCACAAAAATCATTGTTTTATTTAAGTGAATAGTTTGACAATAAGGAAGAGATTATTGGACTTGGATTGTAGTTTTGAATGCGTATATTGTGGTTAATTGGAAATATTAAGAGAATTTTAGAGATGAGTATTAGTCTGGATCACAATTATAATATCTTGATGACATATTAGAGATTTGAGTTAGAACGTGCATCATTCATTAATAATTAGATTTGCTAAAGTAGACTTTTGGTTTGATCTATAGACATAGGAGAAGATGTAGTAAGTTGTAGTTTAGTAATTTAGCATCGAATGCTCTTTCGTGATGTTGTGATTTGTTATGCTTCAAGAGGCGACATCAACGAGGAACCTTTCTAATGATTGCGGAGAACCAGATTTAGCTCCTTGAAGCATCTTTGGTGGGTAGTAGCGGTCCCTTAAAGGGTCTAGCCAAACTACAGTTTTGAAAATTGTTTTATTAAAGTTTGTGAAATTTATATTGTTGAGATAAATTTGTTATGAATGATTATGCTGATATTGATATGTTCAATGGATCGGGCTCACGAGCAGGTCATTGACGGAGTAGAAGGAAGATCTCCCTTACTCCCTATTTTGAGGTTAATTGTCATTCAAATATTGACTAGCCTTATCCGAGAATGACATAGCCTTAGAGCTATGGTTGTTCCTCTCAACTAGACTCCCTATGCGCACATCGATCTAGGAAACTGATGTTGCTTTTAAACCTATGTTTTGAATTACTGTGTTTTGTTGTTTTGGATTGTTACTTTTCATTCAATTTAACCTGACCCCCTGTTGTTTCCATCTTTTGGATTGTTTATAGATCGGAATCGGTCGGGAACGATGGGTTAGCGGTGTTGATTAGAGTTCCAAGGATGTTATATTGAGCTGAGCACGTGTGAATTTGTAGTTTTGTATTAGGTTTTTGATAAATGTACATTAGACTTGGTTGTGTTGGTTATATTAGACTTATAGAGTGAATTTTATGATTACTTTGTATTTTAGTCAGATGTTTGGTTGAGAATTAGCTGAATTAGTTATGTTAAAGAACCGGTAACTCCTTTGCTCAAGTTTTGGAAGTGTGATTTAAGTTTCTAGGTAAATAAACCCCGTGATGACCCTGTTTACTCAGTCAACAGTAAGTCGGGTTGTTACACTTTTGACCTCAAAATTTTGCGTATTAGAGTAACTCTTCAAGGCGTTTCTAGAACTCCAGTGGGGTGAAATCAGGGCAAAAGGGTTCCTGTTCCTCTATCTCTAAGCCCTGACTCTTCCTCTTGGCCCGTTCCCTCTCTTGTTGGGACGAGAGCTCTCTCTCTCTCTCTCTCTCTCTCTCTCTCTCTCTCTTTGGTTCTAAGTTTGTTCATTGTGTTCCGGTACCGAAGAGAGCATCGAGCATACTATGCTTTGTAGACATCCTTGTCAATGCTAGGATGCCACTTGTAGCATTTCTAATTTTATATTAAAATACAAAAAATTTATATTAATTTTACGTATTATATCTAACTCCATTTGAATTGATTGAATGTAACTAGCATATACCTTAAATTCGTCCGAATAAAATTTTTTAATTGACTCTGGCACCTTTTTTCAAGAAGTGCCACTAGGGTCCAGAGACAACTTAAACGTCTTTCCGATTTTGAACGTGTCTTCTAGGGTTTGACTCCGCTGAAGCATCAAATCTAAAAAAGTACAATTAATATGTATATTCTATTATTTAACAACAAATACACAAAAAACTAACATGTTTTATTTAATACAATATTATTTAACCAGTAGCATTATTTAGCAAAAATTATGCAACAATTCAGAAATTAACCTAGTAGCATTATTTGTTAAAAACAACCAAAAAAACTAACATGCATTATTTCACAAAAAAAAAAACCAACATTTCAAAAGATAACCCAGTAGCATTATTTAACATAAAAAACCCATAAAACATCCATTATTTAACATAAAATTAAGACAAACAAAAACCCAAAAAATCATGCATTATTTAACATAAAACTAACATGTAGTAGCATTATTTAACAAAAACAACCAGAAAAAAAAAAACAAAACTAACATGCATTATTCCACCAGAAATTTCGAAAACCCAAACAACCAAAAATTCCACCAGAAATTTCGAAAACCCAACAATCCAAAATTTTGAAAAAAACCAGAAATTCCACCAGAAATTCAACCCAATATTCAACTCTAAATTCAACAATAAATTCAAAAGAATTCGAAATATTAACATGCACATGTACGTATTCCAGAAATTCAAAAAAATCCCAAAAAAAACCTAACAAATTCGAAAGAAAAAAAACCAAAAAACACAAACAACCCAACACACAGCATACATGCATGTGTTCCAAACAATTCGGAAAGAAAAAACCCAAAAAAAATAAAGCATAAGTAAGGTAACATACCTATGAAGATGAGCATTATAAAAGATGAAGAATCAAAATCAGCATTAGAAAATCCACATTGCACATGTATTCCAAAAAAACAACTTCAAATTAATAACATATTTGAATAAACAGAAAATGAAAAATTAAAGATGAAATCTACATTACACGAGTTAGAATCAAAATCACCTAAAAACGTTAACATTGACCGGAAAAAATGCTCCCAAAACGTCGCTGGAAAATGGTTGGAAAAGTCACCGGAAAAAGATAACACTTGAATATTAAAAAAATGATTTAAGGTTGAAGAAATATGTAAGTAGCATATTGAAGATTAGGGAATTAAGTTAGAATAAAGAACAATTGAGAATGAGAGAAGAACTGAAAGTGAAGTGTGGGAAATGACGGGTGGGAACTTGGTTTATATAAGCTAAGCTATGGGACAATGCACTTTGTCGCCGAGTATGTCACATAAAATTTAAACGTTCAAAATTATTATTATTATTATTATATTCTTATCATTATTATTAATTTTATTCTTATTATTATTATTATTATTATTATTATTATTATTATTATTATTATTATTATTATTATTATTATTATTATTATTATTATTATTATTCTATTATTTTATTATTATTATTATTATTATTATTATTATTATTATTATTATTATTATTATTATTATTATTATTATTATTATTATTATTATTATTATTATTATTATTATCATTATTATATTCTTATCATTATTATTAATTTTATTATTATTATTATTATTATTATTATTATTATTATTATTATTATTATTATTATTATTATTATTATTATATTATTATTATTATTATTATTATTATTATTGTTATTACTATTATTATTATTATTATTATTATTATTATTATTATTATTATTATTATTATTATTATTATTATTATTATTACTTTTCGTGTTGTTACGCATGGTTAATATTATTATTATTTGAAATATTTGTAAAAGAAATTATTATTTGAGAGTTATATAGGAATTTGAAATAATAATGAATAAAAAAAAGAACAAACAATAAAAATATTTAAAGTCAAATACAATAAAATG
Organism: Amaranthus tricolor; assembly: GCF_026212465.1. Lineage (NCBI taxonomy): Eukaryota > Viridiplantae > Streptophyta > Magnoliopsida > Caryophyllales > Amaranthaceae > Amaranthus > Amaranthus tricolor. The sequence continues at coordinate 35,641,087 of NC_080047.1, forward strand.
AAACAGTATATTAATTTATACTTATAATAGTTTATATCCTCTTCACTCTCATCACTAAAATATTCAGCATCATCATTTTGCTCTTCACCGGAAAATATTAGATCAACATCAGCATCTTCTTCAAGAATTGTTGTCGACGGTTCTGGTTCATCATCGCACTCAATAAACTATCCAGAAGGATCGCGGAGCGATGTCTCAACATTGTCTTCATAAGAGACTTGACATTGTATGCGTTGTTCCTCTTGGAATGTGCTAACATCTACGTCATTGGATATAGCAACACTAACTTGATATATCTTTGGCCTGACTTTACACATAGCTCGCCAATCTCGTAAATTTCGTCTTAAACTTGGATATGGCATGTAATAAACTTTAGTAGCTTGACTACAAGCACAAATGGGTCATACTTTCCATACGACCAATTGATGTGGATGTCTACTATCTGATAGCGTTCGTGAACACGTGTGCCGCTTCCACGTCCATGGCGAGTTGGGTCATACCAGTGGCATTTGAATAAGGTCACTCTCTTTATTGGCATTGCCGGATATTCAAGCTCTATAATCTCTTTAAGCCGACTGTAGAAGTCATCTCCATCTTGACTGTCATCGACTGCTTTAACACACACTCCGCTATTGTCTGCAGCTTTTATCGTAGCATGTTTGTTAGTGTGAAACTTATAACCATTGACTTAACAGATATTATAACTTTTTACATATTTCAAAGGTCCTTATGCCATGCCTTTCGGTATTTGACCGTTCGGAGCATAATCGAAATAACCGGCAAAAGCCTGTACAAAAAAAAAATTGAGTTAGAGTAAATAATCAACAATGTCACTGGAAAAACAATATAAACTTACGTATAGTTTGAAGAATATTGGAAGCAGGCACAGTAGAATGTAGCTGACTTGTGAACCTTCTCAGATAGGGTTCAACCTCAGGAAAATTCATCAGAACATACCGATGTGCAATTTGAAAGAACACCTGATCTATCATTATTGTCATCGCCATCATCGTGCATAGGGAGGTCTCTATATCTACATCGTACCCCTGGCTCGAAGTAATGAGATACAAAATGTGAAGCTTCTTTAGTAAGATATTGATTGCACATTGACACTTCAACATAGGCTTTGTTTCAAACATTGAGTTTTAGATGCCGTAAGTACCTATATGTAAATATTAATTAGACAAGACATATCAAATAAATGAAAAAACATTAATATTAATTGGATGACGTGCACATACCTTTCGAATGGATACATCCACCTATATTGAACGGGTCCAGCTATTCTTGCCTCGTATGGTAAATGGACGGGTCAATGCTCCATGCAATCATAGAATCATGGGAGGAAGATCTTCTCTAATTTGCACAGTATATAACTGGTATTTCAGTCTCTAACTTCATCATATATATATATATATATAGTGTGTGTGTGTGTGTGTGTGTGTGTGTGCGCGCGCGCGCGCGCGCGCGCGTGTGTGTATGTGTATATATATATATATATATATATATATATATATATATATATATATATATATATATATATATATATATATATATATATATATATATATATATATATATATATATATATATATATATATATATATATATATATATATAATAAAAAGATTATATATAATAATTACACACGAATAAAATGAATAATAAACATACAAATATTACATAATATGCATAACATATATAGATAATAACCACAATTAATTTTAATACATACATATATATAATAATAATCATACATGTATAAAATTAAATAAATACAATAATAAAAACATTAGAAATATACCTTTTCATGTAACCAGCTTTTCTCCGTTCACAAGTAAATACTACACTTTGAGAAAATTTATTGTGTTTGCCTATGAACGACTAACACATTTATCTGTATATATAAGCAAAAGCAAACAACAATCATTAAGCGACAAAATAGGCGACATTAATCTAATTCTGAAATTAGAATGTTATTTTTATCACGCCAATATTTTTATGCGATAAAATTTGATTAGGCGACAAACTATGCGACACTATATTTTTGTCGCAGGCTTGCGACAATAAATTTTGGCGCCTATTTTGTCGCATAACTTCTCACCTCAGATTTTCAATTTATCGCCAAATTGATATGTTTTTGTAGTCAAATTTTTTGAATGGTAGATGAAGTTTTTTTTAAATTTGCATGGTATTCCCTCCGTTTCTTTTTGTTCTTCCCGTTTACTTTTGGCATAGCTTTCAAAGTAAATTTTAAACCTCAATATCTCTAAATACACATAATAAAAATTATAAAAAATACAGAATAAAAAAGTATACATTAAGACGAATCTAACGAGATCTCACATGGATCATTAAATTTATCATCCTTTATTCTCTTGGTACTTAATTATTGATTATTGATTTAAAAAAATTGGAATGTGTCTTCTGGTGTACCAAAATCGAGTCACCTGGCTAGCCAAGTTCTCTATTTCTTTTTTGCCATGTGCAATTTGTGCCTGAATAATGTAGTCATGTACATTATTTAAAGCATCTACTAGAAACGAGAATTAATGCTTTGACCATGGCATTTATTCTTGATTGGTGCCGAGTGTATCCAAATTCTAATTTGTAATCAAAATTCTATTTTGTATTGTGATAGTAAATGAAGTATATCCTATGTCCTCTATTTCTTATTGTCAAGGAACCAACTCAACCAAAAGCTTAAGCTGATGGTTGAGGCTCCAAGATATGTTATATACTCTAACACGCCCCCTCACACGAGACCCCATTGAGCTAGAATTGTGGATGCGCATAGGCGCTGAATATTCCACTTTAAATGAGGGGTGGTTGAGATTCGAACCCGTGACCTCTCACGTTGGTTTCTGATACCATGTCAAGGAACCAACTCAACCAAAAGCTTAAGCTAATGGTTGAGGCCCCAGGATATGTTATATACTCTAACACTTATTACGGTTTGGCTGTGCACTAAAAATAAGAAATGAGAATTTTACTCTAAAAAAGACTAAAATAATCAGGGGAGTTTTGAGCATGTTTAACATGTTCAGTATATGTTAAGTGTTTAAAGATACAAAGTTGTTAATTTTTTAATTTCGATTGCATTGGAATTTTTTTATTTGTGTCTCGTTGATATTCAGAGGAATAACTTTGTTATTATTAATAATTATCACGTTCAAGTAATATCTGATCTGCAATTTAACTCAAGAATCAATGCACTCCTTTTAAATTAAATCTGAAGTTAAGTGAAAAATATAAAGCAAATGTTACCTTGAAGATAAAACATTCAAATGAATAATTCTTGGAATGGATATATTAACATTATTTTTACATTTTAGACATTTTTTCAATCTTTATTTTTGTTTTTTATGATAGCTAGAAAATGCTACGGCGGTTAAATAGTGCATAAACTGGATGCTATTATGTGGAAAAATCTTACAAAAATACAATTGTTGCAATTTTATGAAAACTAAATGCTATTATGTGGAATTTCCCGATATAATACTTCTAAGCATAACGATTTTAGTTTCCCAGGAGAGTTTACACTTTCAACAAAATGTGCGTGCTTTATATAATAATTAATAGCCATAACTATTTTAGTTTCCAACAGAAGTTTTAGACTATTTAATTGATTTGTAAGGAGGCTACGTAGCAAGATTTTATATATTTTCAACTCCAATTTTTCAACTTCTATGTGGGAAGGTGGTTGTTCAATTAGAGTATTTACTAGTATAGAAGGTCGTGCAATGTACGAATTTATGAGTATAAAATATATAAAAATAAAACTTCAAAGATATATATTATATTGATTTAATTTATCGAATGCATGACTTTGTAAAACAAAAAATAAATATTGATTTTTTAAATTTAATTATCGAATACATTATTTTTTCACTTAATTAAATATATCAAATTATAGGTTAGATATAGAATTGCAATAATAAATCATATAAATACGTTAACTAATATATCTCCAATATAATATTCTAAATTAGGTAAATATTGTCATGTAATCAACTATCATCATTAAAATAATTTCTTTTGTCAAGACTACCTAAAGATGACATTTGTCATTTTTCATCACTTTTATTGATTCGAAGTAAGAATCTAGTTTTTGGGTTTAAGTCTGTGTTTATTGTATTGCATTCAAAACTGTTTACAAGGTAATATTTATATACACCTATGATAACTTAGGTTTTCCTAAAATACAGATTACACAATATTATATTTATGTAAACTTCCATAATTAATGATATTCTGTGATATTCTGTGAATATCATTTTATTTTCATATTTTAACACTCCGCCTCAAGTTGGGTCGTAGGGTCACCAACACCCAACTTGGACAGTGATTCTTCAAAAGGTAGAGCTCTTACTGCTTTTGTAAGAATGTATGTTAACTGGTCTTCAGACCTCACATGAGGAAGTTTTATCACCTTGGCCTCCAAGTTTTCTTTTATGAAGTGTCTATCCAGTTCAACGTGTTTTGTGCGGTGTTGGACTGGGTTCTTTGATATATTGATAGCAGCTTAATTATTGCAGAAGAGTTTGCAGCTCTTTGTTGGAGTATAGCCGAGTTTAGTCAGCAGCTTCCTTAGCCATAGAATTTCAGTAACAGCCTTTGCAACTCCTCGAAATTCAGCTTCACTACTGGACAGAGCAACAACCTTTTGTTTCTTGCTTCTCCAAGTTACCAGATTTCCTCCTACTAGAGTGAAGTATCCCGATGTTGACTTCCTATCATCTTTGTCACCTGCCCAATCAGCATCAGTGTAGGTGACTAAATCCAAGTGACCATTCTTTCGATACAATATACCTCTTCCTGGGTTTCCTTTGAGATACCTCAAGATCCTGAATATTGCTTCCATGTGTTGGACTTGAGGCTTATGCATGAACCGACTCATAACTCCTATTGCATATGCGATATCTGGTCTTGTATGTGCCAGATAAATAAGTTTTCCTACCAGCCGTGGGTATTGGACAAGGTCCGTTAGTTCACCCTCTTGTTTCATGTGTAAACCATGATTTACCATTATTGATGTGTCAATAGGCTTGCAATATAGCATCCCTGTCTCAGCTAGCAAATCCAGAACATACTTCCTTTAGGATATGAAAACGCCTTTGTGGGATCGCAGAACTTCTATCCCCAAGATATATTTAAGCCCTCCAAGGTCTTTCATCTCGAATTCCTGAAATAGCTTACTCTTAAGAGTCTTAATTTCATCCTTATCATCTTCTGAGTAGTCAACCCCATAGGTCTGAGTGTAAAACCCCTTCGCTACAAGTCGAGCTTTGTGCCTTTCTATAGTCATAGTAAATACCCATCTGCATCCCACCACCTTCTTTCCATTCGGGAGGATACATTTTTCCCATGTGTCGTTCCTTTTAAGAGCATTGATCTCCTCTTCCATAGCTTTCCTCCAATGATCACTTTTAAGAGCTTCTTTTATGGTGTCTGGAATTTCGGTTGTGTACAATGTTGCATTGAAGGCCAGGGCACTTTGTGACATATTTTCTTCTCTTGGACCATCAACTGGGTATTTCGAACGTTTTGTTTCGTAATCTGGATCATATCTCTTCGGAGGAATGCCTCGGGTGGATTGAGGTGGTAATATGTATCTCTTACTGCTTTGATGGTTCAGATCACTTGTCTCCCTATCTTTTCCTGTAACAACATGCTCATGATCAGTAGTAATCTCAATAGGGTTAGTATCCAGAGTATTACCTTCATCGACTACCTGACTCACCTGATGATCAGACAGGTCTGGAGGAGGCACAAGAGGTGTGGGTTGTGCAGCTTGGAGAGACAGTTCAGTGGCATTGCCGACTTGCTATTTGGGGTCCGGGTCTGACATCCGTGGACTAGTTACCCATCTGAAATCGTCACTTTCCTTCTCCCCCTGACATCGAAGATGGTTATAGTAGAATTCGGTTTCGATGAAATCACAATCCATCGTGGTATACATTCTCTGAGTGAGTGGATCAAAACATCGATACCCTTTTTGATTTCTCCTATATCCCAAAAATCCACACTTAACCGCTCTAGGTTCAAGTTTGTTTCGCAGTCTCGTAGGGCAATGGACATAGACTGTGCACCCAAAGATTCTAGGTGGTAGTGAATGAGATGATGGTATGGTTATATAAGATTGAAGTGTTTCAAGAAGGGTTTTATGGTTAAGACTTTGGGTAGGTAGTTTATTGGTTACGTAATTAGCTGTGGCAACAGCTTCGGGCCAAATATATGCGGGAACATGGGATTCAAGCATGATGGCACGAGTAATTTCAAGCAAAGTTATGTTCTTCCGCTCGGCAATGCCATTTTGTTGAGGTGTATCAGGACAAGTGGTTTGATGGATATGCCCTTTACTAGTAAGGAATTGATGCATATCAGAGTTAATATATTCTCTACCATTATCAGTTCTCAAAATGCGGGGTTGTGTTTGGAATTGGGTGCATGTCATATGGTAAAAATCAACAAATGTTTCAAACACTTAAGAGTTATGTTTCAGAAAATAAATCCAGCTCATCCGGGTACAGTCATCAATAAAAACAACATAATATGTAAAACCATGGATTCTTATTTCGGGTACCGGACCCTAGACATCTGAATGAATAAGCATAAATGGAGAAATAGCTTTATTCAAACTACTAGAATATGAGTGTTTTTGGCTTTTCACAAGAATACAAGTTTCACATTTAAAGTTTGTTTTTAAACCAGCTAATGAAGGAAAAAGCTTCTCCAGATACCCTACGGATGGATTTCCAAGACGCCGATGTCAAGTCCAAAGTTGTTTTTCCCGTGACTCATGAGCAAGAACTGCTTTGCCTTGTTGAGCTGTCTCGTCCAAGTAGTATAGTCCACCTCTCTCAATACTACGCCCAATAGTTTGTCCTGTCTAAGTATCCTGCACAATACAAGAACCGGGTTTCATGAGCACAGTACAATTGAGATCTCTTGTAAGTTGACTTACCGACAAGAGTTTATGTGAAAGGGCAGGCACAAATAAACAATTATTCAGAGTGACTTTTTTAGAAAAAGAAATAGTCCCGGCTCCTTCAACTTTAGTTCCCTCCCCATTTATGGTTTTGATTATTTTTTTTTTTGAGGTTCCTCATACGTCAAAAAATCATTCGGGTCATAAGACATAGTATCTGTGGCCCCACAATCGAAAATCCAACCACTCTTGAAAACGGATAAGGCAAAACATGACATATGTTTGCCTTCACCCACGTGCCCCCCCTTTATTTAAAGGATTATCAATTCCTTTAAAAGGGCTTCCCCTTTCATCTTCCCTGAACCCTAGGTTCTCACTCGCTTCATTTGGGCTGTTTTTGGGTTTATCTTCTCCTTCCCTTTCTCTGCTACCGAAAACTCCCGTTAGGGCCACACTTGGTTCCTTCCTCTGCTCATCAATGGTGAGTTCATCTCCTTGACCCACTGTTGTTCTCCCTGTGGTTTTGACTTGCTCAATATTCCTGGCCGCCGGTTTGCTTGCTTTATTCTTTGCATCTGGCCACCAATCTGGGTAGCCTACCGGTTTGAAACACTCGTTCTTGGTGTGTCTTGTGCCACCACAATGAGTGCACTTCAAGTGACTCTTATCATCATCCCTCCGGTAAGGCCTTTCGATTTTTCTTGCCATAAAAACTCCCCCTGAGCCCGATGAGTTTAGATCTAATGAGGGCTCTTGTCTCATGATTCCCCTCCTCATTGTTTCACGCCTAATGCTAGCATAGGCTTCTTTCACAGTGGGGAAAGGGTCTTAGAAAAGCAAATATCTCCTGTCTTTGTCAAATGTTTCGTTAATTCTTGCTAAAATTGATATAATCGATTATTTTGTGTTAACTGGTTATAGATGATGATGTCGTTTGGGTCTTTCATAGGATTTGGTTGTCTCTTATCTATCTCCTTCCATAGAGTTATTAATCTGCTGTAGTATTTTTTCGATTGGTTCACCTCCTTGCTGTATTTTGTTGGCCTTGACTGTGAGATCGAAAACTTGCAATCCGTCCTTACCACTGCTGAAAACAGTCTCAATCCTCTCCCATAAGGTCTTTACTGTTGGAAAATCAAGAAATTGATTTACCAATTCTGGATCTATGTTTTCAATTATCTAAGAAATGACAATTGAATCATACCGGGCCCACTGGTTGTACCCTAGATCAGTTGTTGGTGGTGGTTCGGCAATGATGTGATTGAGCCGACCACGGCCACTAATGGCCAAGTGCATCAGCCTGGTCCATTTTGTGTAGTTTTGATTTGTCAGTTTTTCGGAAATTAAAAGGGGTGAACTAGTTATTGTTTCTATGGGTTGTTGATTAGGGTTTAACTGTCTGATCAGTTGCAACAACTGACCCATAATTACTAGCTGGTCTGAGACAATGATGTCTCTAGAATCATCCTCCATTTTCAGGTGTTTTCAAACAGATAAGGTAAAAAAAAAGGGTAAATGATGAAATTGCTTGAATGATTTCTGCTTCAGATTCGTTCTGGCTTTGATACCATGATTCGAAGTAAGAACCGAGTTTTTGGGTTTAAGTCTGCGTTTATTGTATTGCATTCAAAACTGTTTACAAGGTAATGTTTATATACAACTATCATAACTTAGGGTTTCCTAAAATACAGATTACACAATATTACATTTATGTAAACTTCCATAATTAATTATATTCTGTGATATTCTGTAAATATCATTTTATTCTCATATTCTAACATTTATTAATATGTATGATGTCATGTATCAACTATCATCATTAAAATTATTTCATTTGTCAAGACTCTCAAAAGATGAGATTTGTTATTTTCCAGCATTTTTATTAATATGTATGATATGATATAATTGTTATATTTAATTTTTTGAAGAAGAATCTAGGACAAGCTGATAAGGTGTTTCATATTCTTCGGAAGCATTTGTTAAAAGTTCGAATGATATATGAGCTCTAGAAATGGAAAGATACAACTAATTCTCAAGCAATTAACAAGTGCTTAATTTTGTGTGGATGTATGGAAGATTGAACTTACTCATGATATTGTATAATCAATTTGACAATGGTTATTCTCAGGGGCGAAACAAAGTATTTCTAGGTTCGATTTATTTTTTATAAAAAATTTTAGGGCCCTTTATAATTGAAAAGAGCGATTTTCTTATACTAAAATAAAAGCTCAAACAACTATATTTTAAGTACTATAGTAAGAAAAGATGTTTGGGGTTAAAAAGATTGCTATGGAAATAGATAAAAGAAAAGAGAGGAAAAAAATATAATTAATAAGAATTGATCCTATAACCATTGAAAAGTTAAGTAAAACTTTAACGAACTACTCTACCGCATTAATATGTTATTTTAATATCAGTTTTTCTATATGTTGTCTTTTAGGTTTGGGGGTTCGTGCGATTGTGGACCCCACACCCCTAAAAATTGCCCCTGATTATTCTATTATACATGGATTACAAAATCGTAGAATCAAATTAATATAAGAATTGGATTTTCATAACTTTCGTTTCTTTCAAATAAGAACAAATCATTAAGTTAAAAATGAATAGAAAACAATAGAAAATAAAATAATACAATGATAAATAAATAATAATGTATGGCGCATATTACATAGTCCACACTTCATAGTACAAGTACAAGGCTCATATGCCTATAATTCAAAAATTCTTAATCAATAACCGTGATTTGTAAATCACCATAAAAAGACAAAAGGAATAATAATAAAATAAACAAAACAAAAAAATGATAAATTAAAATAACAAAATTCTCATACTATCAAATCCTACCACATTAGGGTGATTTGTTAACCTCAAAAATAACCGTTATTTACTAAGACCTTCTCGTTTATTATTAGGGAAGGGGTGTCAGTGGTGTTCATGAATTAATGCCGATGGGCCAAGATGGTTCGTTCTCAGCTGCTCAATGCTAATTATGGGCTAATGGCCGAGTATGCAGTAGGTAGGCATGAACTCGCTAGGTAATTAACAAATGGGCATAGATATACTTGCATGCATAAAACAATAATGAAATCAGGCATATGAGTATCTATCATGTAACATCATATTTAACGACCTAATTATTGATGTCTAAATATCCATTTTAGAGCATCAACAATGAAGAGGATAAATATATCCTCTTCACAATTTTATTTTTTTTTCTCCATTCGACACATCATTTTCTCTTTACTCCACATTATTTTTCACTATTTACATCCTCTTTCTCATTCTATTCCTTTAATTTGTCTAACATCCAAGGGTATACTCTTTCATCCTCTTTTCACTTTCTCTCTCCTACTTACATATACCCACCACACATTTTTTTTCCTATCCAAATCTAATAATTGTAATTTGTGTAATTATTGAATATAAATATTTGGATCCATAATTAAGGATATGATAATGTGAATGAAATTATCAACAAGAAAATGAGTTTAGATGGGTAATATAGAAGAGAGAGAAAAGACCGAGAAATTAAAGTGTGTGAAATATAGGCAAATTTAGGTTCATTTTATAGAGAAAAAAAATAGAGCTGTTGGTGAAATTATTTCGAAGTTTTACTTTACCGTTTTTTTTATGGCCGTTTTAAATAATATCGTTGTAAAAAAATCAAACTTAAATGCAACTAATCAAATTGTGCCAAGTGTACCAATTATTGCATGTCAAATCCTTTTTTCTTTTCTTTTCTCCTCTTTTTCTCCCTTCCAACGTATGAAAGCAATTTTTTTTGTTTTATTCAATTCTCTTCCCATCATCTTCATCCTCTTCATGAAAAGGATCAAAAGCAATCCTCTTGTCCAAGAGGATTGAGATAATCCCTTCACATTTAAGAGGATACCTTTAAGAAGGAAAGAGAGTGCTAAAAGGAAGGGATATCCTCTTCATTGTTCATGTTCTTAGTCATTATTGTTCTATTTCATGTGTAAATGTGGGAATTTTTGGTAATTTAATTATTGTTTTAAGGATGGGTATGGGACTTAGATCCTAAGGATCGGATCCACCTAGTTTTTGGATCTTATGGATTCGGGTCGAATCTGGGTCCATGACCTTAGGTTCCGGGTTCGGGTCTAGGTACACACGTTTGAGACCCAGATCCGATCTAAATCCGACCCATGGACTCATTTACTTTTTTTCAAATTTATACATCAGCTATCATGTGTATTTAATTGTTTGATTTGGCATTTTGTTATATTTTGAAACATTGCGTGATTTTGAACTTTGTCAGTTCATTTAATTTGAAATACGGTCGTTGTATCTATACTTTAAAAATTAAAAGACTTGATAAATATTTCAATGTAAGAACTTGAATTGGAAAACTTCATATATTTATTCGCTCAATTATATAAACTATTAGAAGATTCTTGTTAGTGGAATATGTTTAAATAATGTTATACAAATGGACAAAAATTATATTTTACAATTTTTTTAAAAATTTTCAGGGAAAAAAAATTTGGACCAAGATCCAGACCTTAGACCCACCAGACCCTAAGGGTCTAGGTCATCCGAATCCAAATTTTTCAGACCCTGTGGATTTTGGTTCGAGTCTAGGTCCAATAAAAAAAATTATAGTCTAGATCTGGGTCGTGTCCTCGATCTGGGTCTAGCTCTACTCGACCCAGACCCATGCCCATTCCTACTTGTGTTAGTGACAACCATACTTTTTGAGTGCTCGCCATTAATACTCTTCGTTATAGGTAACTACGTAAAAGAGTATGTTATAAGTGGGTCCAACTATTAAGGTTGGTGAGATTAGGACTGAATACAGTTTGGTCTAAACCGCAAATTAAACCGGACTAAACCAAACAAGATCGCAAACCGTACTATGACTAAAAGCCATAGTTTTTTAAAAATAAAATAACAGGTCGTTACCTAGCTAGATATTTTGAAATGTAGTTACGTTTTATAGTAATATATACTTAAATAATGTTGATGCACTCAACTAAATATAAATTATTATATTTGGTGATTGTAGGTGTGAAATATTTGCATAAGCATACATATTAATTTAAAAAAATATATAAAATTCAAAAATCGTAGACTAGACCAGACCAGACTGCTGTAGAATAGTTTGGTCATCAAGATAGTAAACGCAATTTACCATCACAAAATTAATTACTTGAAACCATGCTCTAATAAGCAAGCTGCAATTGCAGAGAACTATGGTGGTTGGGAACAATCATATGAGTAAACCGTCTCATTGAGAGAAAAATAAAGGTAAATAGGCGTAAGGCAAGATATCTCATTATGGAGTCATTTCACATAAACAATGAAAAATATGAGGTCATATCCGGAACGGTGAACAAATATAGCGCAAAGGCGTAGAAAGAGAGAATAACATAAGAAAAAACTTTATTAATAAAATAGTAAACTGAAACCCTTAGGTATGTCGAATCCCAAAAAAGACTTATAAACAGGGGTATTTCTAGATACAAAAGATAGATAAAATAATAGAAGTAGAAAATCGAAATATCCAACCAATTATATATATATTCGATTCAATTTATGGAACTCAAATAGCTTTTTTGATACCTATTCGCGTTTTGGTCTATGTAACTTGCTTACTCTGAGAACATCTGATACCTATGTCTATTTATCCGTATTCCTTTCTAACTTCGTCTAATTTCTTACTTAATGTTTTCATATTGTCATAACTCGTAATTGTCTATGAAAAATGCCCGATTAACATACAAAATTAGTCGAGTCAGAAAATGTTGTGAATGGGCTTTGCTTTTCGGTGAAGAACAATTAACAAACAAATGAACAAAGAACACTAAAAAACATAGCACAACAACAATGGACAAGAAACACAAGACTTATGAGGTATCTATGGATACCTTCCCCTCAATCAAAGCTTACTTTCATTAATATACTCAACAATACATCAAAGACAAACCTCACAACCTTTGAGAACACTTAAAGTAAAGATTGAACCTTTAATGTCAATCCCTCACAAACAACCTAATACATGGAAGAAAGAACTCTCTTGGCTAAACCTAGTCAATTCTATGTATTAGGCTCTCCACAGTCTTCTAAGTATGTTCTAAGACCCTTATATATAGTCTAAGACATATTAAAAGCCCTAAGACCAAAGGGCTAAAGGCCCAAGATTTTCCCGCAATAAAACAGAAGCTCGGCAATGTTTGGAATTGTACAACGCTCGACCGAGCCAGCCTGTTCGACTAGGTCGAGCGATCCTTCAACAGCCTCTAATCTTTGTGCATCCTGCTGTCGTATTTGCGCATTGCCTTCTTTCTGTCTTGCCTTGTTCAAGACACACACCAAGCCCTTTCTTTAGCTCTCCATAGCTTTTATCAAGGCTCTCCAAATCATCAACCTTAATCACTTCACAAGTGATCTAAACCTTAACATCTCATTTCCCATGGCATACCCCACACCACTCTCAAGTGGGTAAGACATAGCATGAGTCACAAAATGCTCAAAGTCATCTTCAATATTGTGGGAATTGGCTCTTACTTCAACAGAAAAATTCAACTTATGAAAAACGTATATGTATCTGGGAAATACATTAACAAAACTTATAAAATTTGAGAAAAATCAGGTATTAAAATTAAGTGAACACATGTTCTTGAATATATAATCTAATTTGTGCTTGATTTTGAGTTATGATGGATGTTGAGTTTATGGTCATGGAAATAGTTTCAGGTCACCATGATTTTTAGTCAAAATCAAAATAGCTAACTCGTAGTCGCTGAAATTGAGAAAACAAAGGTATCCACTTAAGTTTTCATAAGCCCAATTGCATGATTAGCTTATATTAAGCCCTTATTTGTTAATATGCTATTGCCAAAGCCCAAACTTACTGAAGAACCTAAACCCAACCCCAACCCATTATTTTTTGAGCTAGTCTCTTGGAAGACCATTTCTTTGAGAGACATTTCTCAAAGCCCAGCCCATTAAAACTTAATGCCTATTTACATTATCCTTAATGTCTATTTAAATTATCTTTAATGTCTACTCACAATATCTTAAATGCCTACTTACATATTTATAATGCCTATTTACAATATTTCAAAAAATATATAATGGACTGGTCCAATTAGAGATGATCTCTCAAAGAGACTATCTCCCACAAGAATTTGTGTTAATTTTTTAACCTTGACTAGAATCAGACCCATTAGGTCTCAAATAATTAGACTCGAACTTTAAAATTGAGTTCATCTAGTAGGATGATTAGATCTTAATCTCATAATCACCGATCATGGTTATCAAAATCTCAATTTTAATCTACAATTCTTTGAGTCTACAATCCAAAACAAACGAGCAATCAAGATCATAAGTAGAATCTTAATAACGGTATGATCGTACGATCCTACCAAGATCAAGAATATGGGTGATAGGATCATAACACAATCTGTGATCCAACGATCCTATCCTAAGGATAATCTGAATAAAAAAAAAGAATTTTAGCTTTTATTTATATATAAATAAATATAAGTAAAAAAATATATTTTCATTACAATTATAAATGAAAATTCATGTATTTACTAATCCACAGTTCCTAAATAATTGTTAAAAGTATTCATTATTATAAATTAAAAAATGAAATCAAACAAATTTTTATTTACAGTTCAAAACTTTAAAAATAAACTAATAAGGGACAAATATGATTTGATAATCAATCATCTTATAGCATATCAAAATATATTTATATAATCTTACAATTCTAATTTCGATCCTACCCTTTATCAATCTTAAGTAAAATCTTGATTCTAAAACACTTGATTCGACTGATTACAATTGTTTTAAACTTAGGCCACATATATTCATCATAAAGAATTTTTTTTTTTTTTTTTGAAGTTATGTCCTAGCCGTCATAATAAATTAATATTATATTTAATATTCGATGAAATTGAAGTTTGAAAAGAATAAAAAAAATTCCAAGGAAAAAGGATGGTAAAGGCAAATTAAAATCAACAGTAGGCACGTGACAAAGCATTTTGATCATCATAATAAAAATATTTTATTTTATTTCCAATATGTGATTACAAGATTCCAACTAATAAATAATAACAATAATATTTTTCGAATTGGAAAGGCAGTAGTATTCGATGGGACAAAAGAAGCCCATTTTTTGTCTCTTGTGATCTTTTACAATAAAAGATGCTATGCTTTTAAAATGATCTTTTTGTTTGGAGTTAGGATTAAAATTTTATCATAAGTAATGGAGAAAAATAATGAAAAAGATTTTAATTTCATTATTTGTAGTATGTTTATCTTTTTCTAATTTTTGTGTTTTATAATAGATTAATTAAGAAATAAAAATGATGGCAAAAAAAACTTTTCATATCATTGATGCTTTTATAAATATCTAATCGATTCACTTCACCAAATTTTATCTAAAATTAAGTTTATCCTTTTCTATTAATTAAATGATTTAATTCGAGAATTGAATCTTATTTTATTTGAGTGACTATCGTTATTTCCAAATAAGGTTTAAAATTGAATTTCATCTAGCTTTCTTTATTGTACTAAAAAAACATTTTGATCTAAACCAAATATAATATAATAATTCAAATATAATGTGATGAAATTATTCAGAAATGAACCATATTGATTTTGATGAACTACAAATATGAATGCACCGATAAAAAAACTAATGCAAATTTTATATTACTTAATTGAATCTACGGTAGCTAAATTGAATTATTTTAATTTGATCAAATTGAAATAATTTGAGAAGAATGGAGCCCTATTGATCATTTTTCACAACTTAAATGAATATACAAAAGTAAGGAATTGTTTTTCATATTTATTTTATTAATTCAACTTTTTTCAATTTTTTATATATTAGAAACTCTATTTAAAATTCAGAAATTGCATTATATTTATTGTTTTATTCTGAAAATTTGTCAATTCAATTGAGTCCATGTATTAATCATCATAGAATATGCCTGAATAGATATAAAGTGTCTATCCAATGAGTGGAGCTAATAAAATAATGATATTACATATAAGAACGTGTCTTTTTCACAATGTATTATTAATTAAAATAGTAAAATATATATACTAGTATATATGCCCGTGCAATACACGGATATGTAAGTATGTAAATATATATAAAAAAATATAATAATACTTCTAATAGAATGTGTAATTGTAATAAATTCTAAAAGTAAAGATATTAAAAAATCATCATTATTTAAATGAAATTGATTTTACGAAAAACAATTAGTTTTAGTGAGATTTACGTTAGGCAAGATAATCATACTACTATCTAATAAAAAGTATTGGAAATTAAATTTGCAAGAGAAACTTTCTTTTTATTAATGTTTTAATCACAGATATAAATGATTATAAATTTTAAAATAATTAAATATTATTAGTTTTAAGAGAATTTGGATTGAATAAGAAATCTTTAAATCCTATATTTTATAAGGTATTAAGGTTGGATATTGTAAATGAAAAAATTCTCCGACTTTCTTTTAAAGATAATTTTAAATTAACCTTGTAAGAGAAATTTCGTAAGAGAGCAAATTTGTTATATAGTCATAAATTAGTAGACATTTATTAAAACACCTAAATAATAAATAGCCAATAAATTTTTGTTGAAGCATCATGTATTTGGAGGATGCCATTTTCTCAGCTTTATTATTTTGTATGATGCATGAATGCCTAAATTTTAGTTATTAAGAGTCATTGTTTAACAAATATTATATCAGAATATTTTGAATTCCAACAGTACACAATTGATGATACGACAGATTTTTTTAAATATGTATATTGTAATCAATTGAGAATACTAATTGCCATTTATATTGCATTATGATGTAAAAGAATTATTTTTTCATTTAATCTTTTACTACATCAGAATTTATTAACAAATGTGTTATTAGTACGGGAATAATGTATTTTTATATTTTATATTTTATTTATATGTAATTTTTCTTAATTGATTATTATATTATTCTAAATTGTCAGTCATTAATTGATTAATATATAATGATGTTTTGAAATGTCAAATAAATAAATGATATTATATTATTCTAAATTGTCACATCATATCATATAATATCTTTACACTTATCAAAATTTTCAGAAATCAATTTTTTCATTCTAGTAGATTTAGGCGAAAATTCACTTAATTTATAGAGTGACACGTGGCAATAATCTGCTTCTCTTTCAGTAGATTGTATAGATAGATTAATTGATAGGAATAATGATTAGGCGTTTCGAAAATTGCAAATTGCAATTAAAGGAGAGACATAAAAATGGAAAAATTCTTTTAATACTCTTTGTTCTCTAATGTTCTTCCTGTTTGAAATATTTTATCTTAAGGAGACAAAAATTTGTTTAATGTTTTTGAGCCATATTTAGAAGATAAAATATATTGATGTGAAATCTCATTAGATTCGTCTTATTGTATACTTTTTTATTAGGAAAATTTGCTCAAAATAATCCCAACTATGACTCATTGGCCATAAATAATCGCAACTATCACTTAATTTTTAGTAATCCCAACTATCACTATAATTTGTTCATAGCATACTCTTCCTTTTACTACCGGTTACAGCCGGTTAAAATTATACTGTTGTATCTCCTGCCCGGTTGCCCTTCTTTCTATTTAAATGCTTCTTCTTCTTCTTCCCCATTACTCCTCCCTCTATTGAAGAACCTTAAAACCCCAAAAAATTAAATCGAAAACTCAAAATTTTACTTTCTCTTTCAAATTCGAACATTATCTTTCAAAGTTTTGTCTCATCCTTGTCATTTTCATTACAGTCTCATCACTGTTTACCCTTTGCAATCCAACCTCAAATTGCATGCAAGCCGGATTCATAAAAATAAAGAACATTCATATTTAAAGTGATATGGTCCCTTGACATGGTATCAAAGCCAACGTGACAAGAGGTCACCGTTTCGAATCTCAACCACCCCTCATTTAAAGTGAAATATTCCGCGCTTATGCGCATCCACACTTCTATCCCAATGGGCTCTCGTGTGAGGGGGCGTGTAAGAGTATATAATATATTTTGGGGTCTCAACCAAAAGCATAAGTTGATGGTTGAGGCCCCTCAGGATATGTTATATACTCTAACACGCCCCCTCACACGAGAGCCCATTAGGCTAGAAGTATGGATGCACACATGCACTAAATGTTCTACTTTTAAATGAGGGGTGGTTGAGATTCGAACCCGTGACCTCTTGTCACACTGTCTCTAATACCATGTTAAATTAAGGGGGAGACACGAGGTGCACACACTTCATAAGCCAAGGAATCCAAAACTATATGGCAATAGAAAGAAGGACTCCAATAACTTATAAAGTGTGCACACCATTTTCAATTTGTCGATGTGGGATAACCCATCCCAACACTCCCCTCACATGCGAACCCCCGTTAAGTTCGCATGTGGGAGTAATCAATTAGGGTAGGAACACCATTCTTTTCGAACCTACCATTTTTTATAATTTTGATCGAACCATTGGCTCGGATACCATGTCAAGGGACCATCTCAACCAAAAGCTTAAGCTAATGGTTGAGGCCCTAGGATATGTTATATAGTCTTACACGCTTCCTCACACGAGAGCCCATTGGGTTAGAAGTGTGGATGCGCATAGGCGCTGAATATTCCACTTTAAATGAGGGGTGGTTGAGATTCGTGTAATACCCCAGATTTAGCTTGAAAAAGGATTGATAGACTACTCATATCAACAAGGTGCATCTTCTTTTCTAGGGAGCCCATTTGCTCAGAACTCCACAGTTAAGCGTGCTTGGTGGGGAGCAATCTTAGGATGGGTGACCTTCTGGGAAGTGTTCCCGGGTGCGCACGTGTGAGGCTAAAGTGCGCTGGAAAGACTTGTGTTGGTTTGTGGGGCTAGTCTACAGTTTCCATGAGTAGTCACCAGCGGTCCTAGGGGCCGGGGTGTTACAAATGGTATCAGAGCAACCCTGCGACCGTGGCTGATAGTGTTCAGTGCACCTAGCGGGGGGAAAGATCCTGAAGTTACGGTCCAACGAGGACGTTGTATTCTTAAGTGGGGGTAAGTGTAATACCCCAGATTTAGCTTGAAAAAGGATTGATAGACTACTCATATCAACAAGGTGCATCTTCTTTTCTAGGGAGCCCGTTTGCTAAGAACTCCACAGTTAAGCGTGCTTGGTGGAGAGCAATCTTAGGATGGGTGACCTCCTGGGAAGTTTTCCCGGGTGCGCACGAGTGAGGCCAAAGTGTGCTGGAAAGACTTGTGTTGGTTTGTGGGGCTAGTCTACAGTCTCCAAGAGTAGTCACCAGCGGTCCGAGGGGTCGGGGTGTTACAATTCGAACCCGTGACCTCTTTCCAGTTGGCTTCTGATACCATGTCAAGGAATTAACTCAATCAAAAGCTTAAGCTTATGGTCGAAGCCCCAAGATATGTTATATACTCTAACACGCCCCTCAAACGAGATCCCTTTGGGCTAAAAGTGTGGATGCAACACAGACCCTCTTCATACCTGGTGTTAAGTACTCCACTTAAATAAGGGGTGGTTGAGATTCAAACCCGTGATATCTTGTCACGTTGGCTCTGATACCATGTCAAGGAACCAATTCAACAAAAAACTTAAGTTTATGGCTGAGACCCCAAGATATGTTATATACTCTTACAACTTCAACCTTATTCACTACTAAATCATCTAAATCAAACTAAGAAATTAGGTCTGGGTCAATTAATATGGTACAACATTGACCACCAAGATAATCTAAGCCATTGTTTGTCCATTTGAATATACCCCCCAAACCATAACTTAGCAGTGAACTTATAAAGTGCACAATCCTAAACCAAAAAAAGGGAAAAAAAAACAACATACAAAAACAATCAAAAATAACAGATTTAACAAAAAATTAACCTAATTGCAAACAAACTAAGAAAGGAAAAATGAACATGCTATTGAAAGAGCTCAATCTTACAGCTTCGATTGATCTTCTATGCTTTGATAATATCTTTTGTGGTTCAAAAGATTGAATTTTTAGGGTTAAAAATTTGATTTGGGGGGGATCAAATATGGGACTATGGAGGAAAGTAGGTGTGAAATTATGAAGGGAATTAATGGGAAAAATTCCTGAGTACATGAATTAAAAACTATAATAGAACAAAAAAGGAAAAAGAAATTAAAAACATTTTTAACTATTTAACAAGTAATAAGAGGGAGGTGTATGCTATGAATAAACTATGATGATAGTTGCATAGTTGGGAATATTTAAATATAAGTGATAGTTAGGATTATTTCTGGCCAATGAGTGATATTTGAGATTATTTTGAGTAAATTTTCCTTGTAATTTTTATAATTTTTTATTATGCGTACTAAGAGATATTAAAATTTAAAATTTAGTTTGAAAAATGTGTAAAAAGTAAACGAGAATAACAAAAAAGAAAAATTAGAGTATTAAATAAGGAGGGAATCAAGTCATTTCTTGATTATATACTACGTGATGCCCTTTTTATTAGTAAAGTTAAGTAAAGTAGATGAGGTTATCTTAGTCCAAAACTTATATACCAAAATAAAAAGATTCTTGATAAGATTTAATTTCTTAAATTTTTATTTAGTAAAATTGAAAAGAATAAATATAATTTATAAAAATACATTATACTAAAAAATTTAAAAAATTTCAAGTTTCATAACTAAAGAGAATTTATCAAATACAACAACTTATTTATTGGCTAAAAAATAACATATATTTAATCTTAACCAATATCTCTTTCAAGACCATGTGAATATGCTCCATATGATATTGGAATAGGACTGTCAGTGTCACAGTAATAAAGGAGTAAAGGAGAGTATAGTTCTATTGAATTCTTAGACCTTTGATTTCATTGACTCACCATCAAGTAACAATTTTGGTTTCTAAAAGAGAATATTCTTTGAGAATTATGCTTCTATCTGAGTTTTTTTTTTCTTTTTTCTTTTTTGATAAGATGCTTCTCTCAGAGGCTGAGAGACATGTTCACCAACTTAATTTATAACTCATGAGTCACAACTAAACAAGCCAACAACTCATCTCTTTAGATAGTGATCTTAACTTCAGTCAATTTTTGTTAAAATTGGAGGGTTATGTCTACAGTCCACTGCTTTATCCATTTTGTTATTGAATTATATATAGCTAAAAATTATAAAAAAAAAAAATTAAATAATATAATGAAAATACGCAATCAGGCATTTTAAATAAGATTCTATTTGATTATATTTTTTTTTCATATATTAACTGCAATAAAATGATATTAATAACCATAATGTACAATTATTTTTTAGTATAAGAAGTATAATACTAAGATCTAGTAACATAAGTCCATTGAATTAATGTTACATTAACTATCATGTATGATATAGTGAGAGTAAAACATCACCACTAATGGAAAGGAAATTTTAGTATGCTTTAGAAGAAACAAATTAGAAATAATGTGAGCGATTCCATTTTTTTTTAAGGATTTGAGTATGATAAAGCTTGTTGGAGATGCTGACTTTAATTCTAATTATCTTTTTTCTTATTCTTTGGTATGTTATGAGTCTTTATACTTATATTGCTATTTATGTTGCCAATAATGTGTTTGGATTTTTTGTTTTCTTTTGCATGTTCACTAACTGACAAATATAATTTTTTTTTATCTCTATTAATAAGAGTATGATCTGTCAACTTTCAACCCTATTCAAACTTTGATCATAAATTCTATAAGCGGCATATATTGAATATGATAATTGTATCATTGTATGACTAGTTTAATTTTATTTCATTCAATTATTTACAATCCAGTTCAATTCATCACATATTTTAATAATTATAATTTATTATTGTGTCACTTTTGTTTCATTCATTTAAGTACAATTAGCTCCCTTGTTAGTTTCTTAGGAAAACATGAGAGAAAGCAAGATTTTTAAACACACATTCGTAATATCTAAAGTCATAACTTAAGCAACAAAACTCATAAAGAATCAAAGAGATATAGGATGCTATACATCCAATTAGAATACAATTCAATCGTATCAAAACTTCAAAATGTTATTATTACATTTGTCTGTCTTATATTTGAACATTATATTATCATAGTTGTCTTTCTAAAAAATGCTAATATTCAAACTATCAAATTCTAACTCGATTTGAAACCAATTTGAAATTTGATGAAAATTAGTGTGTCATAATTTGAAAGTCTAACCCGTGATCTAAAATTGACCCACCCCGAAATATTGCAAAGAAATTATATCAAACCCACTAAAACTCAAAATTGATTGTTTTGACCCATTTTTAGTTCCACATCAGCATTTTAGTTTCACATCATTAATTTTAGTTGAGACTCATCACATTTCTATCAATTTTTTTTTATTTTAGTCAATATTGTTTTTAACCTTAAAATTGGTGTATTATTTTTTTATATTTCTATAAATAATGTTATATACTTAAAAAAAATTGAGAAGAATTAAAAAAATAAATTAAAAGGGTTGGACGAGTAATTGAAGAAATTAATTTTTTGGATAAAGAATAATTATTTGGATTTTAGATTTTTGGTTAAAGCTTAAATGATTTATTTTTCTTATTCATCAAAGTAGAAGAAATCACCCCATTAATATAAATATAGAAGCTAAAAACATAAAACAAAACAACATAATTTTTTAACCTTTTAAAAAACAAAAAAAAAAAATTATTCTAAAATAATATCTTAATTTATTGTGTTTCCTATTTTCCTACACTAATAACCAATTGGTTTTCCCTTTGATTTGATGATGAAGTTGTAACAAATCCAAATCCTATCCAAACTTAGCATATTTCACACTCATTACTCATTAAGTCGTAACTCTACATTCTCAATTCTCAATTCTCAACTCTCAACTCTCAACTCTCAACTCTCAAGTTGACCCCACATAAATTTCACCCTACTCCCACCAGGTGGAAACCTAAACGGCTAGACCTCCACGTGTGATAATCTGAACCTCATATCAGAATCACTAGTAAGTCTCAAATCATCATGATTCACTGCGTATGTAACCAAGATTATTTCTGATTCTGACCCGCTTAAATCTATCAAAATTTCAGACCGTCAATGTTTTTATTCAATCATTCAAAAATACCTATTTATATTCGATTGTTGAAGTTAGAAATTAGAATCATACCAAAAATCAAAACAATAAAAAACATTCCACAATAATGCACTCTTCCCATTTTCAAATTGCACCTTTTTTTGTATTTGACAATTCCCTACAATTTATTTTTGTACCATTTGTAAGTTAACACTTAATCTCATATAAACAAGAGTAATGTTATTTTCTTTACAATCAATTAAGATAAATATTATTTAGATTTGTATAATAAATTTATATTTTAATATCTCTTAATTTTAAGTGAAATTGTAATTTTGCACAAGGAAGTAAGCTCCTTTATCATAAAGAGGAATGGTCTTCAGTTACGCCCGCTATTTTTGAGTTTGGTTCAAACTTTTTGAAATTTTGTGGATTTAAATTTAAATTTAAATATAAAAAAAAACAGGTTTGGGTCTGGTTTTGGGTTTGAGTTTAGGATCTTTAGACCTAGACTTGACTCAGGCCCTCTCAATAAACTAATTTAAGATCCATACTCGCTAAACTCGTCTCAACTCGCCAGAGACGCTCTAGACCCGACCTTAAGTTCGTTTTAAACCTTTTTAAATATCTATTTGGACTCAATTTAGATTTATATACACCTTGTAAACCATTTTAGTATTAATAAAACCTTTAAAATGTAAAACAAATTAAGTATGAATAATTAATACAGACCTATTATTTAGAACCCTTGACCCATTAGACCCGACAGACAAGGTTGTTAAAATCGTGATTCTAACTTAAATCAAAAACAACTCTTAAAATCGGATCGATTTCGTAGAAACAAATAATTCTACAATTTTGCAAAAGTAAGAAAATGTAATTGCTTATGTATATTATTTAGTCATTTTTATTGTAAAAGAACATTTAAAATTCATTGAATAATTTAAAAACTTTATTGTTATTCAAAAAGTTACATATATACATCTTCTTTGTTGCATTTTTTCTCTTATTTTTATAAATATACAAACATAATAAGATATACAATAATCTTATAAACAATATTATAATGAAACAAACACACTAAGAAACTATTGTAATGATCTTTGGTAAATGAAGCAAATCAAGCATATTGATCTGAATCATGTAATAGGTTTATCAAACCCATATTACATTGTAACAGTTTCAAAGCTCTAATATTTTATAACACCAAATGAAAAAATACTAAATAATTTTCACAATCAATAATGTATTAATTATCAATCATGAACACCAATTCAATAATTGATAAGTAATTAACATCAAATGAAACTAAGCCTCAACTAGTAATCTAGATTCAAAAACAAATCTAAGGTAGTAAAAATTTTCATTAAAATGCTAAAAGTCACAATTCTCACGCATGTTCATCATAAAACAGCCATATTATGATTAAGAGTATCAATTTAATCACTCAAAAACAAAAAACTTAACAATTTTGTGGAGTATTTTAGAATCGTGTAGAATCGTATGATTCTATACAATTTTAACAATTCTACTTGATTCTAATTGATTTTGATTCTAGTTACGATTTAAATCGGAGTGAGTATTTATATCGTAAAATCTCTACAATCTAAATTGCAATTTTAACAATCTTGGCAACAAGTCCAAATTCGATCCGGATATAGATCCATTAAAAATTAATGAATTTAATTCTAAATCTAATAGGTGCTAAGACTGCCAACCCACCCAACCCATAATCTTCCCTAATCACAAATAAAGATACTTCTTCCATGCTGTTTATTGTGAATGAAATCACATACTTAAAAGTTATTGTGATTGAAATCATATACTTAAAAAGTTATCTCACTTAACTTTATATTAATTCTCTTTGGAATTTTAAAAATGCTCTTTCCTTTTATGGAGTTAAATATATGAATAACAAGTACTACCTTAAATATCTTTTACACAAAATTCTGTATGAGATGGCTTGATCATTAAACACATCTTATAAATAACATGCTTCTTTCGTTCCATATTACTTGTACCAAACAATTTTTTGTACAATTCAATGTATTTGTTGAATTGTTTATATCTAAAGTTATACATAATTAAAAATTATAAAAATTTGATATTATGAAAATATGCGACGAGATGAATAAAAAAAGATTACACATGACTATATTTTTTTCTCGTATAATAGCCGAAAAATGTAAATTACCATAGAATGATGAATAGTGCAAAGATTGGTTTGATGCAAATAATATGAAACGGAGGAAGTAAATATTTTAACTAATAAAAATTATTATCATATGAACTTTTATTATGAGGTCGTCTTACAATTAGCTCATTCTTTTGATATACTTCTTCCGTTCCAGTGTTCCACTATAATTGCTACGTTTGATTTTTTTACG
The DNA here is from genome assembly GCF_026212465.1 of Amaranthus tricolor. Lineage (NCBI taxonomy): Eukaryota > Viridiplantae > Streptophyta > Magnoliopsida > Caryophyllales > Amaranthaceae > Amaranthus > Amaranthus tricolor. Next base: position 35,666,462 of record NC_080047.1, read on the forward strand.
CAATCTAATATGTTATTTTGATAATTTATATAGTGAACTATACACATCTAAAAATTATAAAAATTTAATTTTAATATCATGAAAATATACGATTAGATAATTCAATTAAAATCGCATATATGGGCCATGGAGTAAGAAAGTCCAACGACCAACAAATGGAGACGAAAGACAACGTGAATTGAATGCAAAATTTGTAAATGATGATTGACACCACACCGCTAGAAAAGAAAAAGATTTATCCGGACTCATCACTGGCTGTAACATACTCCCTCAGTCATCATCCCCACAAAAAACACCCTTTTCTCTCTTTCTTTTCTGTCCGCGGCTTTTCGTTTTGCCTCTGTCTTCCTCCATTTCTCCGTATTCTCTCACTTTTTAATAATCATCTTTTCTTATTTTACTTAATTTAATAATTCTTAAATAATCGTCAAACTTGTCTCATCTTCTAATTAAACCCATAAACACACATATTAAAATAAAAATATAATAAAATAAAATCTCATCTCTTTGAAACCCTAAATATCATTTCAACAATACCTAAAACCCTAGCCAAGATTCAAAACTGAGAGAAATCAATTAATTTGGGGTTTTCGATTTCGATTTCTATTTCGACATCGTTTCAATTTTAATTTTTATCAAATTTGTGATTAAGAATGTCCACGGAGTCATATGGTCGTAGTAGAAGCGGAGATAGATTTTACTGTCCACCACAAGTTCGTCGCCAAAAACAACTTCTTGAACACAAGCAGAAACTTGAAGAAAAAGAAGAGATTAAGAGAGACAAACAGCAAAATCAACACCAAAATCATCACATACGACGGCAGAAATCGGTGACGAATGCGACGGTTGTACCGCAGCAGATAAAGATGACGACGACAGCCAAGAGTACATCATCATCGTCGGAAAATCGGGTGGAATCTGATGATTGTGCTTCTTCCACGGCAACAACTACTACGGCTACTACGTTAACACCTGCTGCTTCTGTTTCGTCGTCGCATTTAACGAATTTGGATCGGTTTTTAGAGTTTACTACTCCTTTTGTTCCTGCTCAATGCCTGTGTAAGGTATAATTCATTTTCAAGAATTTTTTTTTTCATTTGGTTAATTTTGTACGATATAGTTTGATTTGAGTGAAAATTGGATCTAATGTTTGTAATTAGGGTTGCAACCTGGGGAATGTGATTCTTTTTAATTGTGTGCGGATTGAGATGTTTGAATGTAGTTGTAATTATAGGGTTGAGATTTTCAGTGATGAAGCTTTTCTTTTGTTCTAGACGAGTAGGAAGGGGCGGAAAACTCTAGAAGATGAGTTTCGACGGTACTTTGTTCTTGGCGATCTTTGGGAGTCATTTAAAGAATGGAGTGCATATGGGGCAGGAGTACCGCTTTTGTTAAATGGGAGCGACTCTGTTGTGCAGTATTATGTTCCGTCTTTGTCCGGGATTCAATTGTACATAGACCGGTCAAAGCCCTCTCCTAGAACCAGGTTAGTTTTGTTTTGAATCTTTGTTTTGCTATGTTGTTTGTTTGTGTTTGTTATTTGAGCATGTTATAATAATGATCTAAAGCGAGCCAAGTTGATACGAAAATGGGGAATGTGTTAAGGTAATAAGGTGAATGATTTATTTTGCCCAATTTATATCTTTGACTTTTAATAGTACTAGTTTTTTGGTCCATAGATGTATGAATATATAGCAGATGAGAGCAATGTATTTGTTGTGCTGACATGGCTATGAAGCTGTGGCAATTGCTACAAAGCTTGGGTCCATTGGAGGTAAATATGACACAGGGGATGTTTTTGAAGTGAATTCTGAAGTGAAATCAAAAAATCAAAGATGTAAAGTTCTTTATTTTGAAAATGTGATTTTTTTTTTCTGAGATGTGGCTATCCAGGCACTCAAAACTTGTTATGTGGGAGGAAGACAAGATAATGAATTGTTGTAGAAAGAAAGTTTAGATTTACTTTCTTTCTCTCTCTCACTATTTTCTTAAGTTATGATTATGCTTAGTGGATGAACTAAGGAGCGTAAGGCATGAAGTGGTTTGATTTGACGAGAGTCATGTTGGTTGTGGAGTTTATGCTCAAGGTTGGAAAAGTTGGAGAGGTGATAGTTGGCATGGACAATGTTGAGAGTTGGTAGGTGATTAGTCATGCAGTATCCAAAACCTGAAAGAACCTTAACAGATTTTGGGAAAAGGGGAGCACTCTAAGGTGAAACATTTGATGAAAATTGGTTTGTGGGGCTTTCAACCGAATTCTTTTAGTAAAGAAACGAGGAGAAAATTTCCTTGTCTTTGTCCTTGTTATTAACCCCGTAATTATGCTTTTGTTGTTAATTTTGATGTTGTAGAAGTTCTATTTAAATTCAGCCCTAAAATTTGCAACTCTATAGCCCTATTTGTGTATTTTCTTAAACTACCCCACCCATAAAAACAAACAAAGACACATCTTTTCTCTTGTTAGTTAATTACTTATATAGGGACAAAATATGTTTTGTATAAAATAGGGCTTTAAGTTGAGCAAAAGTTAGGGCCTAATTTAGCACTCCCCTTATTAAAGTCCTATATATTGTATACCAGTTGCGCAGATTATCTTTTTGTTCGATCTATGTTCATAATTTAAGTCGGTCATTGTGATGTAAAAACTATTACTAACTACTAAGAGACGAGGTGGTCATAAGTCACAACAATCAATCCAGGTTGTAGGTCTCTGTTGAAAATGTGAAATACATGTACGATACCTCCTTTGCTCATAAGCTAATGAATACCATATTAAAGCTTTGATTAGCTAAGGATTAACTTGCCACTTGGAAATTGACTGACATCATTTTGAGCTGGAATTGTAGAACTAGGAGTTTGATCGAAAATCCTTTTGAATAGTTATTGGATTATTACTTGAATCTTGGGTTGTAAGTATAAAAGCCTGTGTCCATTGAACAGTAAGGAAACCAAGGTTAAATCTTAGTTGTGCTCCCCCGTTGTAACTTGTAAACCTTGTTTGTGTGTTCTAGACTAAAATTATGAATAGAATGAAAGATTCTACTAAGCACTCCATTGTTACACTTAGGTAGCATTTATTTTCTCAATTTCTATTGTTGCTTGCATGCTTTATGCAGATGCTAAGTTTAAGTGATACAAGCATAAGATGAGAGTTAAATGAATTATGGATAGGAGTTTAAAATCTTATATTATAATGCAATATATTGCTACACAGAAATAATACTCCATTATGCAATGCTACTAAGTGGCTCTTGCCTAGGTGGGTTGATGGAGGTTTGAATATATGCTATCTCTCTTATCCTTCGAATATAAGTTGCCTTACCCTTGTAATAACAAAGAACTTTTTTTTCCATTGAACCTTGATTGCGAACAACATTTGCGACATTTTTAAGTGATTTTACTAGTCTAATATAAGTCGATACCTATTAACTCATAAAGTGAAATTCAGAGAGTAGTGGTAGAAAGTAGAACCCTTATAGTCCTGTTCCATCATGTATTACTTTGCCTTTATTATGGCTTTATTCTTGAGATTCAAGCTGTGTTTGTCTGTGCCTATAGTCTATTGATATTTTAGTAATTTTGAAATCCTATGTCATATGATTGGTCATTGGACGCTGCTCAAGCTGGTGTGATTGTTGGTCATGGTTGTCACAGGGTGCTGCTTCTGGTTACTTTCTTGAAGCCTTTATATAAATTTCCAAATTAGTTACGTTTTAGAGTGCTCATTAATATTGAAAAGTTTTGTTGAGGTTGAGCCCTTTATGAGTTTGCAGATGACTTACGCATAGGGCTGAGAATCGTAATCCATTTTTTGCTACAGATCCCTAACTGTTGTTGAGTGAGTCACGTTGTGAGCACATGAGGGGAGAAGTTGTAGATGATCATGTTTCAGGATTGATGCTGCTATAGATTATTACACGTTCATCCAACTTTTGTGGGATCTGATTAATGTTTACATTAGCAATCCTAAGCTGCAGATGCTCTTTCAATTTAGAAGTCACGGGCTCTGGATGTCTTTAGTCGTTTTATGCCTAATTATCTCCAAGGATGGGGGCTTTGTTGTGAGGTTTCTTTTTTAAGTGATCATTAGAGGAGAATGCTGTAGGCTTTTTGTTATGAATTTCCTCTTTAAAGAATTTGTCCTTGTTCTTTTAAATCTTAAGAGTAGTTCATTACTCCCTCATTCCCTTAGAGTTTGCACCTTAAAACTCAAATATGTGAAAGATTTTTGAGTATTATCTTGAGTTTAGAGGGTACTACTATATAGAACACAATACATTTTTAATTGATTTTGTATTTTTAGATATTTATACCTTTGGATCTGATGCAGAATTTTTTCATTCTTGATGTTTGGTTGTGAAATTTTTGCAGAATGCCTGGTGAGGAAAGTGATGAGTCATCTAGAGAAACTAGTAGTGATGGCAGCAACGATTTTGATAATGGTTTTTATTCATGGAATCAGCATGATCATTCAGTGTCTACACCACAGGGCATGAAAGAATTGTCACCAAGATTTAAGCCTTCCAATTGTTCATCTAGTGACGAAGGAGAAATTTCAAGTTCTCCAGGGGTTCTTATCTTTGAATATTTTGAGCATGATTCTCCCTTCATCCGGGAACCATTGGCTGATAAGGTTAGTTCTATTGTTTGATATTTTTTTCCTATTTTCACTCCTTATATGATGGTTAGTTTGTTTTGATATTCAACAGATATCACTTCTTGCATCACGTTTCCCTGAATTAAATACATATAGAAGTTGTGATTTGTCGCCATCAAGTTGGATTTCTGTTGCATGGTAGGGCTCTTTCAGCTGTATGTACTTGGTTTTATGGAACATTTGGTATAATTTTATCATGCAATTAACCTGATATGGATTTTCTATTTTTTGAAACAAGGTACCCAATTTACAGAATTCCTACTGGTCCGACTCTCCAGAACTTGGATTCCTGCTTTCTGACGTTTCACTCTCTCACGACACCTTTTCATGGTATGTAACACTCATTTTTGGTTTGGTACTACTGATAAATATTGTACTTCTGGAATTGCTGCCTGATCTGGGTTACTACATATCCAATTTTGCAGGTGTAAAGACCGAGTGTTTAAGTCATTATGGTTCATGTCCAAGGGAGATCCCAAATGGCTTCAATACGGGTCTAAAGATGCCCCTGCCAACATTTGGGATGGCCTCTTATAAGTTCAAAATCTCTGTTTGGGGTCAAAATGGAGTAGAAGAAAATCAAAAGGCCAACTCATTGTTGCGAGCTGCTGATGAGTGGCTTAGAGCTTTGAATGTACATCACCCTGATTACAGTTTCTTTGTCTCGAAAAATTTCAACTGTAGATGAAGGCAATTTACTGATGATATACGAATCGAGGGACGAGAAGAGTTAATAGCTGACTCCCCACGGCTCTAGCTGGCTATAAGTATTTTAAATCTGTCGGCTGAGTATGCAGAATCCCCCTTCACCTTTCTGTTCCTTGATCTACTATAATTTTTACAATTGTACTTTGAGAGGAAAATTTTAGAAACTTCAGCTTTTGGTGGCTTGTGAGATCGACTGGGTGGGGGGAGGATTGGAGGTTTTATTCTGTGTAATTTGTTGAATAACTCACTGAATATCTGATTCTATGAGAATGGGATTCCTGAGAAATCCTACGCTTTGAAAGTTGTCGGATTTATACGACCGTGTTGGTGTGTACGAAAGTTGTCGGATTTATACGACCGTGTTGGATTATACGAAAGTTTTAGAGATAGTTTGCAGCACAGCTTTCAGGTTTGCTCTTTTGAAAGCATCTCAAATAGGTCAGTTTGGTGTTTAATCAAGAATTTCAATGAAAACGTTAGATCCAGCCTGTGTGTTAAGCCTCCATAATCCAAGATCACTAAAAGTAATTTTTATCAAAATGGTGTTGATTGAAATTAAGACTTTGACGTACATTATTGTATTCAGTTATATAGAAGTACATATTTAGTTCAGTTTGTTTTTCGATGGAAAATTTAGAGAACTTCAGCTCCACTACCCAACAGTATTTCATGGAAAGTTCTTTAAATCCCAAATGCTCCTCGAAGGCAATATGAGATTATCACCATCCCTTTATGAAGAGAGGAAGGGCCTTTTGTTGTTGGACTTATTGCAAATACAAAATTTGATTATAGATATTCATTGAATTATTTGAGGATTATCTTCCTTGTAAAAGTAATTAACCTAGGCGTTGGAGAGAGTTTTTTTGAATCATTTTAAGGATTAGTTGAGGATTATCTCCTTTGTAAAAGTAACTAACTTAGGCGTTGAAAAGAGTTTTTTTGAATCATTTTAAGGATTAGTTGAGGATTATCTCCCTTGCAAAAGTAACTAATAAAGATTTAGTTGCTTTTGTATGATCATATATCGTCAATGGATTTATGCTCATCATTGTAGACTAGCCGAGGAGTCTCAATTTTAAGGGATTTCAATTATACAATTTAGATATATTTTTAATAAAAATAATATCGTATTGAAATATAAAACCATTATTATCGAAGATTTTTAGAAAAATATTCAGTCTTTAAACAATTTTCAACATTTAACTAAACATTACTTTTTTCACAAGAAATGAGTTTGTGGATTTGTACAAGATTTAACTTAAGTACAAGATTTAGAAAAATTCAAGACATTGTTTTTGTCGATGTATTTCCATCATAATTCATATTAGACAGCTGAAATATAATTGTCACCTGAAAAGATTGAGTTATAAAATTGATCAAAAGAGGAGACAAAACCTCACAAAATTCAATACCACAAAATCAACATTTACAATCACAACACACAATTTAATCAATCTTGATTACGAAAATTAGTCATTCAACACACAATTTAAAACAAATTAGGCAAGATATAAGATTAAGCCTACCTTAATCAACCCAAAATAGGAATAAAAGATGAGAAGAAACACCCCTTAAAATCTTCAACAAAAGCCCCTTTATTTGCTTTAATCACACTTTATATGGTGATCCAAACAAATTAATTTGGGTTAGATTTTGTAACACTATTTCAATCAGCAGCAAATAGGGCATTGTATTAACCCATTTTCATTGCATTCTCCACATCTTATCATATTCTTCATGTTCTCATCCAATACTTTACAACTTCCATTGCATTCCATACACATTATAAACCTAATCCCACCGCACCCTTCACAACCAATCAAAGCCTTTTGAATCCCTTCTAACAATCCTTCTAATTTTCCTTCTTCATCCAACTTTACTACATCATCAGCTCCTCCTATTAATCTTCCTTTCACAAACACAAGTGGTACCTTAACTTCCTTTGTTCCCATCAACTTCCTTAACTCTTCCTTAAACCCGGAATCCATTGAAACATCTCGTTCGATCACTCGAATGTGGTACGATTCGATCACTGATCTCACAACATTACAATCCTCAAATGTCTTCCTGATTCCCCTCAAAGTAGTAGTGTAGATCACCACACAATGCTCACCTCCAGGTGGGCATTTTTGCTCATAATTCTTGAGTAAAATAGAGGATGAATTAGGACTATTCCGTGAAGAATATCTGATTTTGTTGATGGGTTTTGTAGATACCATCTCTTTAATTTGTTCTTTTTCTTCACACAACTCTTTCTCAACTGAATCCATTAGCTCAGGATCAAACAATGGACCTAAACTTCTCCTCCTAAATGATGAAATCCCTGAATTACTCTTCATTGGACTATCCATTGAGCTCGCCTTTCGTAGTTTATTAGTTGAATTCGACGAAAACTTCCATGATTTCAACACCCCTCTAGGAGTACTATAACATTGGTGTTTCTTACCATTATCAATTGTAACAACCCCATTATTATGCATTCCCCTGTTTTCTTTTCCTCCCATTTTCTGTTCTTTTGGTGATTTAAAGGGGGACCCACTTCGAAAACCAGTAGATTTTGGACTTTTCTTTGAACAATTTGAATTGGGTATTGCCTCTTCTAAATCTTCCATAAGTTCCCATGTATTAATAACCTCTAATTCTTCTTGACCCTTTGATTTTTTCAACTCCAAGACTCCATCGTCACAACTTACATCATCTTCTATCTTCGTATCTGGTGATTTTGAAGGAAAAACAACATGGGTCTGAAACTGAATTTGGTTTTTGTTTTGAATTTGGTCAAGTTTAAGAACACCATAAGTGGTTGAAGTAAGAGAAACAACATGATTGGGTAAATCTCCACTCCCAAATAACAGTTCCTGTTTCAGATTTTTCTTGAGAAGTTTGGAAGATACACACCCCATTGTTGTAAAGGGAAAAGATTTTGGTTTGTTCCTCTTTTGTTAAGCAATTTTATTTGGCTTTAAGGAAGTTATTGGAGGGAGTGAAAAGCTTGTGGGATAGAGTGTAGGATGTTTTTATTTTATTTTATTTTTGTTATTATTATTATTTTTTTTTGAATGTACATGGGTGATTTTTTAACCGTTATGTCTCTGTCTGTAAAGAGGTCCCCAACGGTCGGGAAAAAAATTCGAATAAAGATGGTTTCCGTTGTTCGTCAACATGGTTTCTAGTTAATTTACTTCACATGGAGTGTAACTGTGTAAGTTGCCTGAAATTGGTTTGTGACTTTCACAATGATACATACAACAATTTTGATTAAATTATACTCCATTTATTAAATGATCTATTTGAAAAGAAAATTATAAAAGATAATTTTTAACAAAAATATTGTTAATAACAAAAAAAATATAATTCTCACTTTTACCTTAAGCTAAACTTACTCCCTCCGATCACTACAAATGTCTTTTTATACACTATTTATCTCTTACTCTTAGTTTGTATTGTATTATTAATCTGTAAGTTAAAACATCGTTAAGTTGGATCTTATTTGATTCGTTTTAATGCAAGGATTATTCATATTAATCTTCCATAATTTGTAATTATGCACAATTAGATGTATTAAGGATTCAATAAGTGCATTCAATAAAGTGTATAAAGCAAATAAGACATTACTAGTGAATTAGAGGGAATATTTATCAATCTTATGTCGTGGTCAATCAAGCCTTTTTTAAAGGGGAAATTGCAAAAAATGAATCAATTTTTACTCGATTCACTAAAAATAAACTCAAACCATTGTTTATACTCCTTCCGTTCTTTTTTGTTTTTCTTGTTTACTTTTTGCACAGTTTTCAAAGCAAATTTTAAACCTTAATATCTCTAAACACGTATAATAAAAAATTATAAAAAATACATATATAATAAAAACATTAAGACGAATCTAACGAGATATCACATGAATATATTTTATCTTCTAACTATGTCTCAAAAACATTAATTAAATTTCTCTCTACTTAAGGTGGAATATTCTAAATGGGAAGAATATTAGAGAATAGGACTTATATATTCGTTATAATTGCTTAAAATAAATTCAAATATTGTTTATTTCTAATTTTTAACTTACAAAGAAGCTTTTGAAAATTATTATAAATAATAGGTGTGGTAATTTTAACATATATACCTAAAGGTGGATTTATTTTAAAATAAATAATAGGTATGTTTATCTTTAGCAGCTCATGCAAATATTGATTTGTTAATTACAATTTACACTTTATAAAAATTGTAGAGTGAACCGCTATGTCATATAGCGATTTATATGAATTTATAAACTACTATGTGACTTAGCGATTCATATATTCATTGCAAATAAAATTTATTTGAAAAAACGCATAAAATAAAACGCTATGTGATATAGTAGTTTATTTTAATATATATAGATTGTTATGTTAGATAACGGTTTATATAAAGTTATTATATTGGATATGCGCATATGATTGATTAATAGTGCAGTTCCACGACATATGGATTTCTAGTCACAAATATGGATATATATGATATATTGCGATATGACCAAATGATAATATAGTATTAGATCTACTTATTATATATTTAGGAATTCCTTTGCCATGAGAATTTCATTGCCACCATGATGATATTGATTTGACTTTGATATAGTTAAACGTTGCGGAAAGGAGGTTAAAAAGACAATTTTTGGGTTGATCACAATTTTAGTTGGAGAAAATGGTTATATAATATTAAATAAGTTTTTCTATGACTAATATCCGGGCCAATTGATGAGTTAGAATTGTTGACTCTGGATATTAATTGTAACACCCACCTAATATATACCTGATTAGGCTAAGGCCCTGCTAAATATATTCTAAAAAAACAACTTTAACATATCTCCAAAATACATTATAAATGTTAATCTCAAATTAAATGAATAATCCAACATGAATTTAAACTCAAAATCAAATAAATAAAAAGGTTCCCACAACTTCATAACAAAAGTAAGTCCAAATACTAGACTTTTTATTCTTTGTCATAAGACCCATCAATTCATCTAATATTAATAAAATCCAATACTAAAGTAAAGCTACTAAAAATCCATAAATTAAGTACTGCGATGTATTACGTCATTTAGTGATACCCCTCTTCCAATCAATTGTTTTGCAAATCACCTGCAATCTAATGTTAATAAAATATATTGAAGTAAAACTAATAAGATTTAAACGGGAGGTATGTCTATTTGTTGAACCTAGCTTCTGTGTTTGTCTCTTTTCTGTTTTGGTTTTAGATTGCAGGTAATTTGCATGAGCACTCAATTGGCAGAGAGTGACATAATACATCGTAGTACTTATTTTATGGATTTTAATAG